>NC_038241.2:10154915-10454915 GCF_000004515.6 Glycine max
AAACTATTAAGATTGCTAGTGTACCAGACGAAGCCATTAGGCTTAGCCTTTTCTCATTCTCATTGGCAGGAGAAGCCAAGAGGTGGCTCCACTCATTCAAAGGTAACAGTCTGAAAACCAGGGAAGAAGTTGTTGAAAAGTTCCTAAAGAAATACTTCCCAAAGTCCAAGACTGCAGAAGGGAAAGCTGCAATCTCTTCATTTGATCAGTTTCCTGATGAATCTCTAAGTGAAGCATTGGAAAGGTTCATAGGCTTGCTGAGAAGAACTCCTACTCATGGGTTTTCTGAGCCAATCCAATTGAATATGTTTATAGATGGGCTGAGACCACAAACCAAGCAACTGTTAGATGCTTCTACAGGGGGAAAGATAAAACTGAAGACCCTGGAAGAAGCAACTGAGCTAATTGAGAACATGTCAGTCAATGATCATGCCATTCTACGAGACAGAACCCATCAACGCACGAAGAAATGCTTGATAGAGCTATCATCACATGATGCTTTATTGGCACAGAACAAGTTGCTTTCTAAGCAACTTGAGATTTTAACAGAAACACTCGGTAAGATGCCAACTAAGTTGTCTATGGGTCAACCTACGCATTCTTCTGTTTTGCAGGTTACAAGTTGTACCATCTGTGGTGAGGCTCATGAAACAGGCCAATGTATTCCTACTGAAGAAAACACTCAAGAAATTCATTATATGGGAAATCAACAGCGACAAGGGTATACTCAAGGAGGATTTTCAGGCTTTCAGCAGGGTCCCTATAATCAACAAGGACAGTGGAGGACACACCCTGGCAACCAGTTCAACAAAGACCAGAGTGGGCCTTCAAACAGGCCAATCCAACAAGGACCTAACATATTCCAGAGGACTACTAAGCTGGAGGAGACCTTGACTCAGTTTATGCAGGTAACAATGTCAAATAATAAAAGCACTGAGTCAGCACTGAAGAACCTTGAGGTCCAGGTAGGACAACTGGCCAAGCAAATAGATGACAAGTCATCCAACAGTTTTGTGGCAAATATAGAGCAGAATCCCAAGGAGGAATGCAAAGCTGTGATGACAAGGAGTAAAAGGTTTGTGAAGGCCGAGGATGAGGATAGTGTTCTGCATAAGAAAAAAACTGCTGACAAGAAAGGTACTGATTGCAAGAAAAATGAGGTGAGAGGTGAAAGTAATAAATAAAAAGAGGAACAAATAATGGTCAAGAATAAAGAATTGAAGGACCAAGAAAAAGAAAAAGAAGTAGAAAAAGAAATAGAAAATGAAAAAAATGAAAAAGAAGAAAAAGAAGAAAAAAATAATAAGATTGCAAAGAAGAGTAGAAGTGAAAAAGCTATGGAAGTACCATATCCTGTGGTACCTTCCAAGAAGGAAAAAGATCGTCATCTGGCGAGATTTTTAGACATTTTTAGGAAACTGAAAATAACCATGCCCTTCGGAGAAGCTTTGCTGCAGATGTCACTCTACTCTAAATTTTTGAAAGATATGTTAACAAGGAAGCATAAATATATTCATCAGGAAAACATCATAGTGGAAGGAAAATGTGTAAATCATGAAGATTTTGATGATGTCAAGAAGAATTAAAATTTGCTTGAGAAAGGGGGAGAATGTAAATCATGCAAGCTTTGATGGTGTTGAGAAGAAATCACATGTTTGTCATCATCAAAAAGGGGGAGAATGTGAATGTATGTATACATGATTTTGATGATGTCAAAAGAAGAATTAAACAAGGCTCATTTTTGCTTCAAGATTAATACAAGATTGTTTCAACAAACAAAGTCTTGATTCAAGATTTCTTCAAGATCAAGCCTTGCCTCACAATGAAAGGTTTCAAGTCATTCAAGGCACATGTAATCGATTACCAATACATGTAATCGATTACCAATGGTTTAAAAGTGTGTAATCGATTACACATCATATGTAATCGATTACCAGAGACTCTGAACGTTGAGAATTCAAATTTTAAATGAAGGGTCACAACTGTTCAAGAAAAACAACTGTGTAATCAATTACACTAATTTTGTAATCGATTACCAGAGAGGATTTTCAAGGAATATCGCCAGCAGTCACATCTTTTCATTAGATTTGTGAATGACCATCAAAGGCCTATAAATAGGTGACTTGGGCACGAATTTTATGCAGAGAGTTTTGCTTGGCAAAAATGTCTTATCCTCTCAAAAGATAATGAGAGAGATTCCAAAAGAACTTCATTGTCAAATGCTCTCTCAAGAAATCCTTGATCAAACACTTGCAAAATCTATAAGGATTCTTACATGATCTTCATTGTAATATTCTTCTCTTGAAGAGAGAATTCTTCTTCCATTCTTCTTATTCAATGAGATTGGTTAAGAGACTGTGAGTCTCTTGTTGTAAAGGATTCCTGAACACAAGGGATGGGTTGTCCCTGTGTGGTTCAGACTTTGTAATGGATTTTACAAAGATAGTGGAAATCTCAAGTGGGTTGCTTGAGTACTGGACGTAGGCACGGGTTGTGGCCGAACCAGTATAAAACTGTGTTTGCATTCTCTCTTCCCTTATCTCATTTATGTTATTGCAATCAATTTTGCCTTGCATGTTTATAGAACATTATTAAATTGATTATTGTTGCTTCTTCTGCATTCTAAGCCTATCCCTCTTAAGATTATTGAGGCCACAAGGTCTAACAAGTGGTATCAGAGAGGGATTCTTGTATAAAGTTTAAAAACTTCAAGAATAGATATGGCCTCATCCAAATTTCCATTTTTTGAGGAAAATTCTATCAATAGGCTCTTATGTTCAATGGTGAGGGTTATCATTATTGGAAAACCCAAATGCAGATCATTATAGAAGCCATAGATCTAAAGATATGGGAAGCCATTGAATTTGATTCCTTTATTCCTACAATGGTAAAGAGAAATGCAACTATATAAAAAAAAACTAGAGAAGAAAGAAGACGATGATGAAAGAAGAAAGAAGAAGATTCCTCTTTAGCCCCAAAATGCTAAGTGCGATCAAATTGGGCACATGGGATTCAATTGTCCTGTGTTTAAAAGAAGAATGGAAAAATCCGACAAGTTGAATTTCAAAGGGAAGAAAGAAAAGAAAGGATGCATCACTTGGGAAGATAATGTCATAAATTATTCAAGTGATTCAGAGTAGAAAATCATAAGTCTGGGTATCATGATGAAAGACTATGAAAACGGAGAAAAGACAGGTCTCCAAACACATGGCATGCATCAAAATTTATTCATATTTCTCCCCAAGATAAATGAATATGTGATTTATGGAGACAACAAGCGAAGGCCACATTTCTCCCCAAGAAAAGTGAATATGCGATTTATGGAGACAACAAACAAAGGCCACTTGATCAAAAACCCCAACAAGTAATATCAAACGATACCAACAGGTCACTTGTCTTTGATTGATTACTTTTGATGCTTGTTTTCTACTTGAGTTTAGACTGTCCTTGATGATTGTGATTGAATTTGATTTGAAATATTTGATGATTGATTGATTGTATTTTTGATTGTGTGTTTAATTGTATTGTCTCTGATGTTTGTTCCTAATTGAGTTTTTTGATTGTTTTTAAAGAATCTATTAAACTTTTCAAATTAGTTTCATATTTTAAGAAAACTATTTCAAATTTAGACAAGAAAATTTTGAAATTGAAATTTGAAATTTGAAATTGAAAATTGAAATTTGAAATTTGAAAAGTTAAATTTGAAAATTGAAAATTAAAATTTGAAATTTGAAATTAAAATTTGGAAGTTGGAAGTTGGAAGTAGTTATTGGAAGTTGAAAGTTAAAAATGGAAGTTGGAAGTTGGAAGGGGAAGTTACTAAAAGTTGAAGTTGGAAGTTGGAATTTGAAATTTAAAATTTAAAATTTGAAATTTGAAATTTGAAATTTGAAATTTGAAATTTGAATTTTTTTAATAGAAATTATTGTGTATAGTTAGTTGATTATTAATTTAATTAATTTGATTTGAAATATTTGATGATTGATTGTATTTGATTGTGTTTGGTTGATGTGTTATTGTACTTGTTTTTGCTTGATTAATATTGAATGATTGTTTTAATGCCTTTTGGTATTACTTGATTCTCATACATTGCAACAAGTGGTAACATCTTTCTCCTCTCTATTCATGATTTGTTTTTGATGTTGACAAAGGGGGAGAGAAAGATAAAAGATAAAATAGTAAGAAAAATTATCTATTGTTTATGAGACAATTTGTTTACATATGAAAAATATGAAATCTTCAATTGTCTCATATAAGCAATCATTGCAAAACCAAGGGGGAGTAAACTATATGCAAATAGATATTTTTTCTTTGTTGTTGCTCCTAACCTACAGGTGGTTGTCATCATCAAAAAGGGGGAGAATGTAAATCATGAAGATTTTGATGATGTCAAGAAGAATTAAGAATTTGCTTGAGAAAGGGGGAGAATGTAAATCATGCAAGCTTTGATGGTGTTGAGAAGAAATCACATGTTTGTCATCATCAAAAAGGGGGAGAATGTGAATGTATGTATACATGATTTTGATGATGTCAAAAGAAGAATTAAACAAGGCTCATTTTTGCTTCAAGATTAATACAAGATTGTTTCAACAAACAAAGTCTTGATTCAAGATTTCTTCAAGATCAAGCCTTGCCTCACAATGAAAGGTTTCAAGTCATTCAAGGCACATGTAATCGATTACCAATGGTTTGAAAGTGTGTAATCGATTACACATCATATGTAATCGATTACCAAAGACTCTGAACGTTGAGAATTCAAATTTTAAATGAAGGGTCACAACTGTTCAAGAAAAACAACTGTGTAATCGATTACACTAATTCTGTAATCGATTACCAGAGAGGATTTTCAAGGAATATCGCCAGCAGTCACATCTTTTCATTAGATTTGTGAATGACCATCAAAGGCCTATAAATAGGTGACTTGGGCACGAATTTTATGCAGAGAGTTTTGCTTGGCAAAAATGTCTTATCCTCTCAAAAGACAATGAGAGAGATTCCAAAAGAACTTCATTGTCAAATGCTCTCTCAAGAAATCCTTGATCAAATACTTGCAAAATCTATAAGGATTCTTACATGATCTTCATTGTAATATTCTTCTCTTGAAGAGAGAATTCTTCTTATTCAATGAGATTGGTTAAGAGACTGTGAGTCTCTTGTTGTAAAGGATTCCTGAACACAAGGGATGGGTTGTCCCTGTGTGGTTCAGACTTTGTAATGGATTTTACAAAGATAGTGGAAATCTCAAGTGGGTTGCTTGAGTACTGGACGTAGGCACGGGTTGTGGCCGAACCAGTATAAAACTGTGTTTGCATTCTCTTTTCCCTTATCTCATTTATGTTATTGCAATCAATTTTGCCTTTCATGTTTATAGAACATTATTAAATTGATTATTGTTGCTTCTTCTGCATTCTAAGCCTATCCCTCTTAAGATTATTGAGGCCACAAGGTCTAACAAAATGCAGTGCTGTGATCCAAAAGATCCTTCCACCCAAGCATAAAGATCCTGGGAGTGTAACTATTCCTTGTTCAATCGGAGAAGTCAATGTGGGAAAAGCTCTTATTGACCTGGGAGCCAGTATCAATTTGATGCCACTCTCCATGTGCAGAAGATTGGGAGAGTTGGAAATAATGCCCACTCGAATGACTTTACAATTAGCTGACCGCTCTATTAACAGGCCATATGGAGTAATTGAAGATGTGTTGGTCAGAGTAAAACATTTTATCTTCCCAGCAGACTTTGTGGTAATGGATATCTTTGAAGATACTGTCATCCATGTAATATTGGGAAGGCCATTCATGTTGACCACAAGCTGCATAGTGGATATGGGAAAGAGAAAGTTGGAGCTAGGTTTTGAAGATCAGAAGATTGATTTTGATTTGTTTATTGAAGACAAGCCTGCTCCATAACACAATGTCTGCTTATAGGTAATGGAAGGAGGTCAAGAGGTTCTGAAAGTAAGAATCAAAACATAAGATCACCTAGTGAGGTAAAAGCGTCAAGCTAATGACATTAAAGAAGCGCTTCCTGGGAGGCATCCCAGTTTTAATTTCTGCTATTTTTTTTTCATGCATATAATTATGTGGAACTTGCTTTCTAATCTGTACATAGGAGTATATCAGCCTATCTTTGAATGTTTAACATAAGGGTTTCGATTTCTCGGAAAAAGGACTGAAAAATAACTTAGAAAACTTTTTTTTTTAATAAAAAACAGTCCTTTCACTAAGCGCAAGCCTCGCGCTAAGCGCATCTTTGGTCATGCGTTAAGCCGTGAGTTTCAAGCACTTAGCGCCTAACCCTTGCATCTGAGGCTGATTCATTCCGCTAAGCTAGCCAAGGCCAAGCTGAGCCTAATCGAATTCGATCTGAATTTGGCTAAGCGACAACCAAACCGCTAAGCGACACCTTATCCGTGGCTAAGTGCGACTCAGTGTTGCCAAGCGCAATTCTTTACAGCCATAATTGGGGTTCATAAAGCTAAGCGCCAGTCATGGCAGCTAAGCTGAATTCCTTGTGGCAATGTGAGTGCTAAGCGAGTCCTTATCAAGTAAGCGCATGCTCCTCTATACTTAAGATGCATCATTTTAGCTAAGCCAGCCATAGCCTGGCTTAGCGAGAGTTGCAGCTTTTCGGATCTGCAAACCTTGCTAAGCGGTCTTACCCTTGCGCTAAGCCAAGCCTGTGTGTTATAAAAAATGATTTTGAATTTGAAACATCGGCTAAGCGCGCGGGTCCGCAAAGAGAGCCTTGTTGAGAAACCAAACGTCTCTCTTGCTCGCTTAGCGCAGCGTTCCACTAAGCGAAAGTGTCGAAAACTGCTTAAGTGAGTGTAACAGCGGTTACACTGACATTTGCCAGATTTTGGAAACCCCTTCTTTGCACTCTCTCTCTCCAAAAATTTGCACATTTTGCATCTGTGCTTTCTCTTTGCGTTGTCTACTTCCAATCCCAAAGCATTAACAATCCAAGTAAGTTCCTTGATTCTTTTTCTCTTTTTCTTGTCTAAACTTTAGGGTAGAAGACTTCAACTGTAGTTTTAGATTTTTAGGGTTTTTATGTTTTGTTAAAATTAATTCAAGATTAGGACTATATACGCTTGTATACTGTATTAAGTATGATGCACCCATTACATGTCTGATATGCCTTTTAGAGGCTTGTAAAGTGCAAGAAAACGAACTGCGTTTTCTGGAAAACACGATGAACTCGCTAAGCGAGCATGATGCGCTAAGCTAGTTCATCAGTATTCATTGTGTATATAGGCATTCTCTGAAGAACTGGCTAAGCGTGCTTATCGTGCTAAGTGAGTTCATCCTTTGAGGATGAACACTCATCCTCTTGCTGAACTACCTGTGGCTAAGCAAGGCTGAATCGCTAAGCCCAGGTAACTTAGACAATTTTTTTTTTGTTGATAGCCGCGCGCTAAGCCGAGCTTTCCTGGGCCAAGCGTGATTTTTTGCGGCATCCGCTGAGCTAAGCAAGCTTCTCTCGCTAAGCTCCCAACACTTAGTGAAATTTTTTTGAAGAATTGGTGCCGCTAAGCGCAACCTTTAAGGAGCTTAGCGCATATCCTTGCGGTAGATGTTCAGCTTAGCAGGCATTGTCCAGCTAAGCCAATTCTGCAAAAGCTGAATTTTTGCAACTTCCGCTAAGCGGCTCCACACGTTGCTAAGCGGTAGTGTCTTTTTTGCAAAGGCCAACTAAGTGGACCATGCCTCGCTAAGTGGCCAGTGTCTTTTTCAGTTTTATTTTTCAGTTTTTGAAATTTGAATAACTTGTGTCCTGATTAATTGTTTGGTTCCTTTGTCTATAGATGGCTTCCAGAAAGAGAAAGAGTATTGGTACAAGGACCACATCTCAGTATGATACAAGGAGGTTCCACTCCTTTGAGGCTTGGACTCGATACACATATAATGTTCTAGGAAGACATATATTGCCCGAGAGGAAGGTAGAAATATACCACACTGAGCTAGACGAGTTTAAGGCTAAATTGGAGAGGCGTAACTTCCATAAACACCTCACCAATTTAGTTGACAGGAGCATAGATCTAGCTTTGGTGAAGGAGTTTTATGCCAATCTTTACAGCTCCGAAGGACCTTCACCAAAACAAGTTAGGTTCAGAGGCCACGTGGTGAAGATTGATGCAGACAACCTGTGGTACTAGCTGAGGGTGAAACCTTACCCGCATACTCCAGATACTATAGGTTGCCCGTTGATATTAGAGAAATTGAGGCTGCCTTATGTATCCAAGGTTGGGGGTTTGTTTTGAATGCTGAAGGCCACCCTAGGAAGATTCTCAGGAAAGATTTAACAACTCTTGCTTAGGTGTGGAGTGTTCTCTCGTACTCCAACATGGCTCCTACTTCCCACACCTCGGACCTGATAGTAGATCGAACTAGGATGATCTTTGGCCTAGTCTCTCAGATGGACATGAATATGGGAGCTCTCATCTTTGGTCTGATTACATTTATGGCCCAGTCTAACTCTTCTAGACTTGGGTTCCCTGCTCTTATCACCGCTTTATGTAAGTCCAGAGGGGTTGCTTCTGACAGCCTGGTCTTCGAACGCCTGAGCCCGGTCATTAACTTGCCCTATATAAGGAAAAACTATTGGAACCCTGATGATCTGACAGTTACTATCAGAGGGGCTAGGAGAACGAGGACAAGGCTAGCTGAGGCCCCTTCCACATCTACAGCTCCTCCTCCAGCACATACCCTAGCAGCTCCTTTTGCCTCAGCTCTTGCAGATTTTCAGCGTTTTGAAGCCATGCTTCAAAGCATCCATCAGGGGCAGATTATCTTATTACAAAGTTTACAGATTGTGGCACCTCCAGACTCTATTCCTTCGGTAGAGCAGTTTAATGAGTGGGTAGCCTGGCCCAAAACTCAGTCTTCTCTTCACAGGGAAGATGAAGGTCCCACAGCCCAGGTACCACAATAGATGGAGGATGAGTCATCCGAGACTACCACTCCAGAGCCCTTGGTCAGAAGGAAGAAGGTAGATCAAACACAAGAAGCTGCAGCCACTTCTGAGAAATCTCTTGAGACCACTTCTGAGCCTTTAGAACTAGTGGCAGATACAACTTCACTTCAGCAGACCGCAGACCCTTCCACTCCTGAGGATCAGACTACACCAATCCTGTCTCTGAACACCTCTCTTACAGCTACCCTTGTGCTTCACTTAACAGACGAGGAGGATGTTCAGACACAGGATACTCAGGACCAGCCACAGGAATTTTGATTCCTGATGATACTTTTTGCTTTTTGATTTATTATTATTATAATTTTGGTTTTCGTACAGTATTTCCTTTATCTTTGCATACACTGCTAGTTTTATTTATGGGTAGTTAGTTTGCTCATCCTGAAGCATTTTGAACAGTTTGACTTGTTTTTTATGACATGGCAGTAAAACACTTTTGTTTTTTTGTGAAAAATGGGTGTATGTCTTTATTTTGAATTGAGTGCATGATTGTGATGGAGTTTGTGTTCCTTTTCATGAGTTTGAGTAGGTGTGTATGTTAGACAAAGAAAGAACAAGAATGTGAACTTGCAATTAGAATTTTTAGTCAGTAGACAGATTGATTGAGAAAGAAAAGCTTGAACCAAAATCAGTGAGAGTGTGAACTTAAATTGTGAGTGAACGACTAGATGTGAGTAATAATCTTTGCATGAATCTCTGAATTTTGGAATGAAATGTATAAATGAGAACATGATGAAGGCCATGATTTGTGTATACACAAGCCTTTTGACCAAACAACTTACCTTGCAAAATAACTGTATCCTTTGCTCCTTTTATAAGCTGAATGATTTTGTCATAAATTGAACCCTGAACTTAAATAATAATCTCCTGATACCTTGCTTAGATTCTAGGAAAGCATATGGTTCAAAACAAAATTTACCCCAAATTTGGGGGAGTAAAGTCGTTAGAATGCAAAGAAAAAAATAAAGCATCAACACACACAACAAATAAGTTGTATGTTAAAAAAAACAAATTGTTGTGCTGTTACAATAAAGTCAAAAGCAAATTAAGAGGAAAAGATAGTGAGAAAGCTACTTGTATGACACAAGATCATTTGGATAAGTCTTGGATTTATGCTCTCTTAGAATCTAAACCTTTGAATCCTAGAAAAACCAATGAATTTTTGTAGCCAAGACTCACTACAAGCCTGAGAAAGTCCTTCTGATTCTGTTTATACATTTCTGACTTTATGGCATGAGATGAAATTCAAAGATTGGACCTCTTGCTAGTTGTTATTAATGAATAGCTTAAACACTTGTGCTTGAGTGAAACAATAGCCGTGAGACTGTGGTTCAAGCTACTTTCCTTAATATTTGTGTTATGATTAGCTCCATCTAATTGTTCAGGTTACATTTTATTCTTCTCTTTGGATAACTGCATACCTTGTGAAAGACAAGTGATAAGGGCATTTTACTCCATTCTCTTATCATGAAATCAATAACTTTTGTTGCATACACCTTTGTACATAGTCACTGCATGTTGTTGTCACTTGAGGACAAGTGAGTTGTTCTCTTTTTGCTTGAGGACAAGCAAAACTATAAATTTGAGGGAGTTGTTAGTCGGTGAATACGACTAACTTTTGTGTATAAAACTTGTGTAAATTGTATCAAACTCTTCCAATTTATGGTTATTTTGTAGTGTTATAAGTATTTTCTGTTAAGTATAGGTAATAAATACTTAGTACTTCCATTTTGTGTGTTTAATAATCATTTTCTCTCAATTTCAGGCTAATTAGGCAAGATTTGAAAAGTGTTGTTTTTCACCTTCTCGCTAAGCCAATTTGATGGCTTAGCGAGTGTCCACTAAGCGCAACACTCATGGGCTAAGCGCGAGGAAGACTCTGGAAGAAGATGAGTTGTACAGGTTCGCTAAGCACACCACATCATCTCACTAAGCGCACCGCTTCAGTTCATCCGCTAAGCGAGAAAGGCACCCGCTAAGCCGAAATTCACTAATGTGCGCTAAGCGGTCCATAAGTGCGCTAAGCGCACCAGCACAAACAAGACCACCTATTTAAGCTTGAAATAAGATTTTAGAAATGGAGTTTGGACTGGGATTCAGAGCTTTGCATGTTTAGGGTTTCTAGAGAGAGAAAGGTCCAAGTTCCAAAGAGTTTTGAGAGATTTTGCTATGTGAAGATCTGCAGAGACCAGAGCTTGAAGCAGGAGCCGGTTTGAGAGCTTGAGATGAGTTTATGAGTGATTGTGAGATCCTAGAGGTAAAGGAGACATCCTTATCACTTGCATTTTTGCAATCCTTCATCTTGTTCTTCTCTTTGTTGTAAAGAAGGCTTCCTGGTATGGAAAGTTATATCCTCTATTGGATCTTCCCTGTAGGTACCTGATGTAAATATATTTTTATCTATTTAATGATATTTTGTGTGTTCTCTGTGCTATTTTCTTTTCACTCCAGTATGCCTTTACCTTGATCACGTAGATGCATGCTTTGTTAAGGTCATTCAACAGTGGAAACTGGTCTAACTCTAAAGTCCTTGATAGTGCAAGGCTAAGT
This sequence comes from Glycine max, assembly GCF_000004515.6. Taxonomy (NCBI): domain Eukaryota; kingdom Viridiplantae; phylum Streptophyta; class Magnoliopsida; order Fabales; family Fabaceae; genus Glycine; species Glycine max. The sequence continues at coordinate 10,166,440 of NC_038241.2, forward strand.
TATCGTACTATCACGAGGAATCGGGGTGCGATAAGTTAGTTGTGTATGTGTGTCTTAATGCAGTCCTGGTTGAGTTTAGTCTTACAAGAGGAATCTGTGGACGATGCTTGATCAGGATTAGACTAAACTATCACGAGGAATCGGGGTTTAGTATCTCAGGAGACACCATAAGAACACATGAGCATTGTTAGATAGAGAATATCTTTTCAGCATCAAGCACCTATTAGGAAGACCAACGTGTGTCTACTTGTTTTTACACATCATTTCTCTTGCATGATTTTCTTTCTTTTTGCACAGATAGTTTGTACACCTATTCATATTCACATTTATCTTTACACACCAGACACTTATTTGCTGAAATAGCTTACCAAATAACACAAGTTCCCCGAGAGTTCGATACTCGGTTCTTACCGCTTTATACATGCGATCCGGTGCACTTGCCGGAAGCCGAATAACCATAAATTCCATTCTCAACTGTTTAAAATCCCATTTAATCTCTCCAAGTATTTATGGCCACTGAACCCCAAGTACCAAGTCACAACTGCCCAAAGGAAGAAGCAGTACATCTGTGACAAACTTGGTGCCCTGTAAAGTCCATGTCAAGCACTTGCATATGGCCACACACTTCAGACTTTCCCCATTTGCCACATCCACTTTCATTGGACCCATCTCTTCCACTTTGCAACCCAACTTCTTTGTTACCCTCACATCCAAGAACTTACGAGTGCTACCTGAGTCGATGAGAATATGCAGTGGTTTCTTGTTCACAGTCACAGTTACCCTCATAGTTTGGTAACTTTTTGCAGCAACACCATCGATTGCATACACTAAGATCTATGGATTTCCTTCATCTTCCTCCTTTTTCTTTTGTTTCATCCACAAAACCCTCTTGATCTCCCTCCACATCATTCTATTTAGTGACCTCAATCACAAACAACTCTTTCTTCTTGCACTTGTGGCCCTTTACATAATTTTCATCACACCAAAAGCATAACCCCTTCGACCTTCTATCATCAAATTCAATAACAGCTTTGCCCTTGGAATCAACAAATGGTTTAGGTGTAGGTTTCAAGGTAGAAGATGAATTCATGTGTTGGATTCTAGGAGTAGGTAATAAAGGAGATCTCCTAGAATTCGAACTAAATTCTTGTTGTAAAGTTCTCAAAGAGGTTTCTTGCAAGACTGCTAATGTATATGCTTGATTAACAGATGCAGGCATAAAACTCCTAACATGATGCTGAATTGCAGGCTTAAGGTCATTCAAGAAGATTCCTAAAGCAATTTCTCCAGATATTTGAACCCTACCAACCCAGTAATCAAATTGGTCATAGTAGTCAGAAACTTTACCTAATTGTTTCAAGGATAACAGTTTTGACATTGAATATTTATGCTTTTCTCCAAATCTTTCTTCCAAAGCTGCAACATAAGTTTCCCAGGGAATCACCCCAGCTTCAGGCTGAAATCTAACGAAATTCTAATGCCAAGATAAAACGTGTCCTTCCAGGTTGATAGATGCCAACTTCATCTTCATTTCTGTAGGTGTTCCATCAATTTCAAAGAACTGGCAACATCGAAACAACCAATCATTGAGATCACTACCATCAAATTGTGGAAAATCAATCTTTGCTTGACGAGTAGCCATGTAACTGCGATCTCTATGGAACGAACCCGATCCATGTGAACTACCACCATGATGTGCCTCCTGGTTCATCCTCTCCATAAGCATTTTATTTTGATGATTAAGAGCTTAAATGTGAGTTTCTTGCCCATCAACACGATCTGCAATTTTCTTGATATTTTCGCTCATCTCCTTCAATGTTTCTTTGATTGAATCTTTTAATTTTCTGAAATCTTGTGATCTAGTATTGTACTCCGCCATTGATAATCTTCATAGGTGCGAGGTTGGCGCTCTAATACTAGAATGATGTCGGAAACCTTCAACAGGTCGCCTGAGGATGAAGAATAGGCTTCGAGTCTTTGGTTGAAATGAACACAAAATAGAGAATAGGGATAGAGAAATAGTGGAATCAGTAGCAATTGTATTATGAAATTCGATGCTTGATTACACAGTAGAATTGAGCTTTATACTTGCTCAATTTAGAGAAATCATATACAAATTTCTAATTAATAAAACTAATTCTTAAAACCTTTAAACAACTAAATAACTAAAATAACAAATTGAATAACAAAACTAACATAATTGCTAAATTCCTCCATGTAACAGTTAGTAGATGAGTGGACATAATTTTAATGATCCAAATGTTGAAATAGAACTCTTGGACAGGGAAGATAATTAATTTGGAGAAAAACGGTTCTGCAAGGAATTGGACTTTGGTGGAATTGGACTTTGGTGAACTATGAACATGTAGGAGTGTAGAGTAATTTTTGGGAAATTTGTTGAAGTTAGGAACTATTTTCCATTATTTAAATGATGTAAACTGGATTTCTAGACAATTGGTAGAAATAAATGCTAATTAAATATTTTCCATGAATTGTGAGTCTCTGGAAAAACATATGTTGAAGTTAACATCTTAGTGAAACTTTGCACATAAGATTGAACTTATAAGTTGTTAAGTATTTTTGGTATTTTCAAAATGATGATTTTTAGTGACATGGCAAATTCTACTTTTAATAGAAACATTTTTGGCTAGATCCATAGGTGGTTGGAAGGGTTCTAAAGGAGAGGTTTGCGAGGCTGTATAGTGTAAAAATAGACAAAAAGGTGATTATTGGTGATCTAGGCAGCTAGAAAGAGGGAGAGTGGGTTTGGGAATGGGAATGGGAATGGAGGAGAAATTTATTTATTTGGGAAGGAGAGTTGATCCTACAGCTACAACAAGCAGTTGAGGGAAGATTATGAATAGAGGTTCGGGAAGCTAAAGATTTTGCTTGTATTGTGTGTGGTGTGGAGGATGAATCCGTGTTCCATTTGTTCTATAAGTGTGCACAATTCTCTTAAGTATGGAATGCATGTTTGGAGTGTTTGTGTGTGACTTTGACATTAAGCAACAATATGCATGTTCATTTTCTACAATTTAGAGTACTGTGAACTAGTGTTGGTATTGATGTTGAGGGATGGCAACTGATGTAGCTTGTTGTGATGCGGTCAATATGGTTAGGAAGAAACACTATGATCTTTCGTCAGCAGTAGGTACACATACGAGACATGATGGAGATGGCCAAAATCAATTCATGGAAATGGCTCATAACAAGGAAAAATGGATTTCGATACTCATTATTTGATTGGTTTCACAACCCAACAATATGCTTGGGACTAATATTTGAGGAAAAAATTTGACGGGGCATAAAGGATGGCTAAGTTTTCTTTTTGTAATTTGTTATTGATGGTGTTTTTATTTTGTCCATTTTGAGGGTTGCACTATTTTGTAAGTTTAGTTTGTTTGGGGGGATAAACCACTTCTCGTGGCTTGATCTTTCTTTCAAAAAAAGTTTATTTTTTTGCTGCAAAAAAATAGAAAATTATTATTATTTGAGTGAATTTGGGTTTTTGGAGTTTTTGTGTGAATTATATATGATGAGAAGTGTTACTACAAATTTTGATAAATTTATGAATTTAAATGCTATTTTAGTATTTTGTGAGCTGAAATGTTGATATATTGAGTGCAATTAATGAAATTGTGATAAATGCTCTTTAATGTGAATTTGCTATGAATGATTCTAGACTAGTCCTACACTACTAAAAAAATCAGATTCAACGATGATTTTTCGGACAATACAAAGATGATTTTAAATCATCTTTGAAACCAACGTCGTGAAAAGTCAAGACTTTCCATAACGGTTCCCAAAAAAAATTGTCTTAGAAAAACTACAATTCTTTGAAAACCGTCTTAGAATGTATTTATTTTAAAAAAAATTGAAAATTCTAAGATGATTTTCCCAAAAATCATTTTAGAATGATGACATTTTAAGACGGTTTTTGAAAGTACCGTCTCAGTATGTATTTTTTTTGAAAAAAATATTTTTTTTAAAATAAATTGAGGATTCTAAGACGGTTTCTCAAAGATCGTCTTAGAATGTACATTCTAAGACAGTCTTTGAGAAACTGTCTTAGAATGTTTTTTTAACAAAATAAAATTAAAAGAAATTAAGGATTCTAAGACAGATTTTTCAAAAATCGTCTTATAATGTAAACATTCTAAGACGGTCTTTGAAAAATCATCCTAGAATATTTTCTTAACAAAAAAAATTGAATATAAATTAAGGATTCTAAGATGATTTTTCCAAAAATTGTCTTAAAATGTAGACATTGTAAGACAGTTTTTCGAAGAATTGTCTTAGAATTTTTTTAAAAAAATATAAAAATTGAAAAAGTCAAAGACGATTTTTTAGAGAACCGTCTTAGAATGTCTTATTTAAAAAAAATAAAAAAATTTAAAATAATGTCTTCCTTAGGATCCTAGTAGTGTATGTCCACTAGCATATCAATCACCTTCAAATTTAAGCATGACATTGACAACTTATTTTCTCAAACTACAGAATAAGAAATCCATATGAACTATCCTAGGATTTAACATTAATTTTAATATAATATTAATGTTAATTATGAAAAACTATTAAAAAAGAGCATTGATTGAGGTAAAATATGTAACTTAATTGAAACACAAATTCTTTTGGTACTAGCATTGGCCTTTAAAGAAGAAAAACAATGATTTTGAAATTTCTTGTTTCCAACTCAGTCTTCTCTATTGACATGTCAAGCTTGAAAATAATGAAATTTAGATTCAAGGAAAATAAGGTTTTTCTCTTGCAAAAAAAAGTATTGTTTCAAGAGAGTTAATTGCCACAAGCCCAGAACTATGAAACTGTCATCATAGTTTAGACACTCTCCAAGGTTTACCATGATACATTAGATAGGCAATATGAGGAAAACAAAATTTGATAGAACCTAAATCTACCAACTTACAGTAAGAAAATTTTAGGTATAAACCATTGAAGTGCTGCTTTTGTTCAAGTCTCAAGCTTCCGTTAGAATTCAGCCCAGCCAGCAAAAAGACCGAACATGCTAGGTACTGTAGCAGGATTTCACTCATCACGACCAATAAATTGTTGGATCAAGTGGCCTCAGAATAATTAAAAAGGGAGGGTTGAATTAATTATGAACGTGTCTTGATTAATTAAAAATTATCATTCTTAATGTTACTAGATTCAATTAGGCTTTACTACTAAGTTATGAGAAAGTAAAGAACAGAAACAATAACTTAGACAAAAGTAAAGCGGAAATAAAAAGTGCACAGCGGAAAAATAAAGAGTGTAGGGAAGAAGAAGACAAACACAAGATTTATACTGGTTCGGCCACAACCTGTGCCTACATCCGGTCCCCAAGCAACCACCGGTTCTTGAGATTTCCAATAACCTTATAAAATCATTTACAAGCAAGGATCCACAAGAAATGTACCCTCCCTTGTTCTCTTTGAACAACCAAGTGGATGTACCCTCCACTTGAACTAATCCACAAGAGATGTACCCTCTCTTATTCTCAGTATTACAACCCAAGTAGATGTACATTCTACTTGTACCACAAAGGATGTACCCTCCAATGTGTTAAGACAAAGAATTCTTAAGCGGTTAGTCCCTTGAATCTTTGTAAGGGGAAACAAAAGATATCTCAGGTGGTTAGTTCTTTGAAATCTTTTGTTTAAAGGGAAGAGGAAGAATCAAAAGAATTCTCAGGCGGTTAGTCCTTTGAATTCTTTTGGCAAGAGAGAGAAGGAGTAAAGAAGAAGAATAGCACAAGTTTTTGGCCAATGAACTTTTCTTGAATAAAGAAAGTTTTGAACAAAAACTCTTAGAAAAATGCTTTGAATGAATGAAAGAAATATGAAAGTTGTCTCTTTAAAATTCGTGCCATGGTGACATATTTATAGTCATTTGATGGCTCTTGAAAAAATAAGTTAAAAGTTGTGACTCTTGACAATTTCTTCAAAACTAGTCACTTTTTAAAAGTTGTGACTCTTTTAAAAACTAGTCATTTTAAAAGTTGTGACTCTTTTGAAAACTAATCAGTTAAAGGTTGTGACTTTTGAAAAAATCTTTAGAAACAAGTCACTTTAAGAATTGTGACTTTTGGTAATTTATTTTTCAAAATAAGTCACTGGTAATCGATTACCATCATAGTGTAATCGATTACACATCAACAGATGTGACTCTTCATTTTTGAATTTAAAAATCAAAACGTTTAGAAACACTTGTAATTGATTACAAATATTGTGTAATCAATTACACAAGTTTGAAATGATTTGAAAATGTTTTATCACAAGTTGTGACTCTTGAAATTTGAAATCTAACGTTTTAAAACATTGGTAATCAATTACATGATTATGGTAATCGATTACAGCTTTGTAAATCAGTTTGAAAAGAATGTTGGCTACTGGTAATCGATTACTGCCTTCTGGTAATCGATTACCAGAGAGTAAAGTTCTTGGTAAAAGATTTTTCTTTAAAAAATTCTTTTGAACAAAATTGTGCTTTTCAATATTTTGAAAAACTCTTTTAATACTTATCTTAATTGAGTCTTTTCTTGATTCTTTACTTGAATCTTGAATCTTGATTGAATGACTCTTTGATTCTTGAAACTTGCTTTGATTGAACGACTCTTTGATTCTTGAAACTTGCTTGACTCTTGATTCTTGACTTGAGTCTTTGGCATCATCAAAATAATCTTGGAAAGCATTGCTTCCACATAAATTAGTATCAATATTATTGTTATAGCCAGCTCTGCTTGTTTTAGTTTTACCGCATCAAATTCTTGGAGCTGCATTGAGAATCACAAGTCCTTCAGTTTGAGTGCCTGATATATAGTGAAGACTTCTCTTGCTTTTCATATATATATATATATATATATATATATATATATATATATATATATATATATATATATATATATATATATATATATATGGTAAAAGACTTAGATAAAGAAAGAGCAAGTATATAACAATACAATATTGGCACTGCTAATTGCTAATAGAATTAATAATTCATGTCCAGTCATGACTGCCCAATGATGAAAATTGATGACACTTCACTATCAACAACTAAAAATTACATTTATAAGGACAATGAAATTAACTAATTTAAGGTGCATAAGACAAAACTTTGTTAAGCTTTACAAAAGAATTTGATGGAAGCTTGCTTGTGGGGCTTCTATGGAGGCTGGATCTTTGAGCTTCAATGAGGTCCTTTAATGGTGATTTTCCACCATGGAGATGTAGCGGAAGACAAAGGAAAAGAGGTGAGAGGAGGCGCCATCCATTAAGGAATAAGCCATGGAAGAAGGAGCTTCACCACCAAGATGAGCCTTAGATAAAAAGCTTGGAGATGATGCTTCAATGGAGGAAAAGAAAGAGAGAAGGGGGGAGCACGAAATTGAAGGAATAAAAGAGGGAGAGAAGTGGAACTTTGAAGTGTGTCTCATAAGAATTTCATTCATCAAAGTTACAACAAGTGTTACACATGCTTCTATTTATAGACTAGGTAGCTTCCTTGAGAAAACTTCCTTGAGAAGCTTCTTTGAGAAAACTTCCTTGACAAGCTTGAGCTTAGCTACACACACTCCTCTAATAACTAAGCTCGCCTCCTTGAGAAGCTTCCTTGAGAAGATTCCTAAAGAAGCTAGAGCTTAGCTACACACACCCCCTATAATAGCTAAGCTCACCCCAATGCCAAAATACATGAAAATATCAAAAAAGTCCCTATTACAAAGACTACTCAAAATACCCTGAAATACAAGGCTAAAACCCTATACTACTAGAATGGCCAAAATACAAGGCCTAAAAGAAGGAAAGACCAATTCTAACATTTACAAAGAAGAGTGAATCCAACCTTGACCCATGGGCTCAAAAATCTACCCTAAGGTTCATGAGAACTCTAGGGCCTTCTTTAGTAGCTCTAGCCCAATCCTCTTGGAGTGTTCTATCCAATACCCTTGGGGGGTAGGATTGCATCATCCCCTCCACCTTGGAAAGGATTTGACCTCAAATCCCGAGGTTCTTCATACTTTGGGCTCCTTCCCTCGACACCTATAAAAAAGAATAAAAACATATGTATTAGTGGTGTTGAGTATGTTAGAGTAGGGTAAGGTCTGAAAACCCTTTTCATGGAGATCTTCCCATGAAGGAACATGGTTCCTCACCAACTCAATGAGTGGTGCTACAAGTATAGAAAAATATGGGACAAACCTTTTGTAAAAGTTTTTTAAGTCTTGGCAGCCCCAGATTTCCCTTATACTTGGTGGAGTAGGCCATTCAGGAATGACCTTTATTCTCTTAGGGTCCGCGGGAACCCCTTGATCACTATTTAAAAAATTAAGGAAAGTAATGCAATAAAGCGTACTTTTTTTTTGTATTTTCATGTTGATTATTCCTACAAAAAAAAATACGACAAACCTAAGGTGTCCCATATGAGCACCTAAGTTTGTATGAAAACCAAAAATAAGAACAAACCTACCTAATGAGTCCCTATGTACATGACTCATGAAAAAGTTGGGTGCATGACTGATTTTACGAAAGAGGGTTTCAACACTCAACACATTCATCATATCACTTATTTTTGGTATTTGGTGCCTAATAATACCTATTTTGGACACCAACAAAGCACAAGGATTTAAGCTCTTACGAACCAAACCCTCATCCAACAACTCATTTACTTGAGGAATAACCTCAAGCCCAAGAGGTGTGACAATGCTAACAAGTGTCTTTTTACAAAGGAGATGTGGAGGTTGTCTAAGAGGGGAAGTTTCTTTAATATTTTTCTTTATTTCAAAATGACTTTCCTTCTTAGCTAACCTCTTGGAGGAGACACTTACCTCCTTACACTCATCCTTAACCATTAAAGGTTGTCTTTCTTCTTGGGGGTAGATTTCTTCACTAGATTCTTCCCCTTTTACTTCTTCACTTTCACTAGAGGAAGGTGAAGTAGTAGCCTCATCTTGGCTACTATAAATTTCTTGGCCCCTCATAATCATGGTTTTCTTGGTGGGGCATTGAGAAGTAATGTGCCCTCTTCCAAGACATTTAAAGCATTTTATGGAGCTAGTTTTCTCTTGCATACTAACCTTAAGGGGTTGATTTTCTATTGTCTTCCCCTTATCATCTTTGGGCTTAGAAGGTGTCACCCCTAAGATGCCTTGACCTTGGTCTTTCTTTAGATAAGAGTAAGAGCCATAAGATTTTGAAGTAGACTTCCTTTTAAGTTGTTGCTCTACCCTTATTTCCCAATCTAAGTTAGCCTCTACATTGTCCTTTCCATGGAAGTATGGGAGGTTAATGTTAGCCTCTTGAGGCTTTCTTTCCTTTTCTCTCATATGGGAGTGAGGTCTAGGATGTGACCTATGCCTTTCTTCATAATAGTCACGAAGTTCTTCACTTATACTTTTGCAAGAGTTATGACTACTATAGGAGGCATGTTTTTCTCTTTTCATTTCTTTCATTATTTTTCTTCTTTCTTCCTCTCTTATTTTCTTTCTTTCATCTTGACTTATTTCTTCCACTATTTTTTTCCTTTTTCTTTTTCTCTCTTGTTTTTCTTTCCATAACTTGAGGGAACTCAACTCATCTAAGATTCTAGAAAAAGGGTCTTTATGACTAGTACCCTCGCCATTAACACTAGATGAATGATGACTCATGTTTGTTCCTAAGTTGTGGTTCTTTCTTGTTGGAGGTTTGAAAACAAAAGGTAAAAGAAACTATGGTTGAAACTAGCCAAAATAAACACTAAAACAGGTGTGAAAGATAAGGTAAAAAACTAATTGGTAAAAGGAAAGCTATCTAGGCGGTTTGACAATGGAAGGTAAAGAAAATAAGCTATGAAAGTAAGCAAGAAATGTAAACTAGGCGAATCCTAAGAGTGTTTGGATGACCACATTCAATGTTCCCAACAAAACACTCACTATCCTAAGGAAAAATTCCCTAAAATTATTACACACAAATGGAAGTTTGGTAACCTATTGGAGGTTCCTAACACACTTCCAATGAAAGGCCTTTTTGTTACAAAACTTGAAAGCAATGAAGGTAAGTAAATTGCAAATTACAAAATTACAAAACGGTCCTCAATTTTGGTGGTTGTTCTCTCTTTGGTGATTCACTCAATTTGGAGTGCTTCTTAGTCCAATAGCTCTTAAGGTGGTTGGCCCCTTTCTTCTTGACTCAAATTCTTCAAGGGATGGCACCAATCCTCCTTCCAAGTCCCTATATGGCAACCCACAACCAAGGAAACAAAGAGACAAGCAATAACCAAAGACAAAAAAAATGAAATGAAATCTAAACCAATGAAGTTTTAACAAGATAATTTTTCAAGGATTATTCAACAATTAAAGCAATGAAAAGGACATAGAAGCAAGCTAGGACTCAAAGAGAAACTTAGAATGGCTCTAGAGTAGAGAAAAAAAACTATAAAAAAATGACTCAACAAACCTCTAGCTTTGGCACTTGTTTTCACAGTAATTTTCAATTGAAATTTCGGAACTAAGATTGGTATAACATAGGCACCAATTATAGAATAAATTTTGAGCCAAAACAATAAGCACACTTCCCTTTCACTTTTTTTTTCCTGGATACTGATTTTTCTGCCAACTTGTGTGATTTTTAGTATTTTTTCCTTTTATCCAAATCACTTGGTTCTTTTTTTATAACTTTTTTCCAGATGTCTAGCAAATTCAGTAAAAATTTCAGCTCAAAATTCGAAGTAACCAATTCTCATTAATTTTTACAAGTTTGTATGTCCAAGCTGCCAGCGCCAGCGATTTTTTTTTAAGCATGGTATATTGATTGCCTTGGGCTTACTTTCAACCTTCCTATGTATGTTGAACTCACTAGGATTGTTTAACACAGTTTTAGGAGTTCAATATTCACTTACGATCAACATTTCAGCCAACAATTCAATCACCAAAACTCAAATTCACAATAGACACAATCATAAGGAAACCTAAAAGTTCAAGAAAAGGTTCACAATCAAAGACTCTCTAAGAATTTTGCATGAACATGTTAAGGACTAATTAACATGAAAGATTTGACTCAAATCAAATAATAGGCTAAAAGAATTTCATACACTCATGAAAAAATGAGTTAGACAAAGAAACAAGAAAATCAAATTCAGCACAACATAAGAAATCTTATGTGACAAGTTTCATGACTAGACATGACTTCTATGACAAAACTACAATAGGTGAACAAGTCACTCTAGATTTTTGAGGTTTTCTTCTACTTTAATATTTTTGTAATAATTTTATGGTTTAGGTTTCAGCCACAAAAAATAACAAGACAAAACTCAAAGGAACCTAAACTCAACACAATTCATGGTTCAAGAACAAGAACAAGAAATTTGAACCATAGAAAATCAAATATAGCTTCTAGAGCAAGTTTAATCGGTGGAAACTCTAAAGAATCATGTTAAAAACATTTATCACAAGACATGTGAGGAGATACATGGAGAAAAAATGAAGAAACAACAATGGAAGAGAGGGTAAAGCAAAAAATTAATGGAGGTTTAAGGAGCACCTACTTGAAGCTCTTGTGCTCTGATTACCACTTGATGGAAGCTTGCTTGTGGGGCTTCTATGGAGGCTGGATCTTTGAGCTTCAATGGGGTCCTTTAATGGTGATTTTCTACCATGGAGATGCAGCGAAAGACAAAGGAAAAGAGGTGAGAGGAGGCGCCATCCATTAAGGAATAAGCCATGGAAGAAGGAGCTTCACCACCAAGATGAGCCTTGGATAAGAAGCTTGGAGATGATGCTTCAATGGAGGAAAAGAAAGAGAGAAGGGGGGAGCACGAAATTGAAGGAATAAAAGAGGGAGAGAAGTTGAACTTTGAAGTGTGTCTCATAAGACTTTCATTCATCAAAGTTACAACAAGTGTTACACATGCTTCTATTTATAGACTAGGTAACTTCCTTGAGAAAACTTCCTTGAGAAGCTTCTTTGAGAAAACTTCCTTGACAAGCTTGAGCTTAGCTACACACACTCCTCTAATAACTAAGCTCACCTCCTTGAGAAGCTTCCTTGAGAAGATTCCTAAAGAAGCTAGAGCTTAGCTACACACACCCCCTATAATAGCTAAGCTCACCCCATGCCAAAATACATGAAAATATAAAAAAAAGTTCCTATTACAAAGACTACTCAAAATATCCTGAAATACAAGGTTAAAACCCTATACTACTAGAATGGCCAAAATACAAGGCCTAAAAGAAGGAAAGACCAATTCTAACATTTACAAAGAAGAGTGAATCCAACCTTGACCCATGGGCTCAAAAATCTACCCTAAGGTTCATGAGAACCCTAGGGTCTTCTTTAGTAGCTCTAGCCCAATCCTCTTGGAGTGTTCTATCCAATATCCTTGGGGGGTAGGATTGCATCAGAATTAACTTTAAACTTACCCAAAACATATCATTATAACAAACATGAGATAGCATAGGATTTGTAATTGTCTTCTATGTTAATAGTGGATCATACTGACCACGGTTATATACATAAAAAAAACCATTGTTATTATCCATTTGCACATGAATTCAAGTTGTATTTCTCTAAGCAGGTGGCAAAGTCATGTTCATGTGTAATATATTGTACATTATATATTTACAGAAAGATTGGGACAAAGTCAATGAAGCTTAATTTATGTAGTTTCTAAAAAGAGCTATGCAATGTTGCGTTGTCCAATAAACTAAGTTCAAATTCACGTTAGTCGCTATAAATTTCACTAAATAAGAGTATCTACCTCCACGAATTGTTGCTTTAGGCAATCGCTCAATTGAGTACTTGCATTTGGTGATGTACATTATTGGAACACCGGGAATCAGTAATATAGAAACCCAAATCATGGGTACATACATCTACCCTCCCCATACCTCACTTTAAGGGAACCCCCTCATGCAATGGATTTCCCTTTTTATATGTAAATCTCAAATGTTTGAAAATATAAACTAATAATCAAGAAGACATAACATCTACCTTAGAGCTACACGATATTTTTGGCCTAACTTCTCGAGTTCTGCCATCACACAGTCTGTAATACAAGGGGTGCCTGAAAATCCAAAATATCAATAGAACAAAGGTAATAATAGAATATGGGATGTTTGATTCAAATTTGTTGCGACAATATTGCATCCTGCAACCTGTAATGTCCATATATCAGAATGCAAAGTGCTCGAAATTAAGCTGCCATTAGTATTTACAATGAACTCATCAGGATTAAAAATAAGAGGATTAAAGCTTTACCAACTGCAGCATGCAAAGACTCCAACTCACAGTAAGAACCACATTTCAAACAGTATCTAGGTTGAATATGAATAGATTTATCATTTTGTTTGAAGACACGATGACATACTTCATAAATGTCATCATTCTTGTCAACCTGAAAGAGCGAACGATTGAACAATTGAATAGTTGAACAATGGTAGCATACTCATTTTTGAGAAAATTAAGCCCATCTTTACAATCCCATAACCCAACCTGAAAAATAGAACTGTGTATTGAAAAATTAAACAATGACATTTATACAGCAGACTTGACCTTTGAAAGCCTGTGTAAATAACTTTTTCTTTCTTGGTTACGCTTTCTTTTTGGATGTAGAGGGGAAGGAAGACTTGAACCCACATGTCATACTAATACAATTCCAGACCCCATAAACAAAAAGGTTGACTAGCAAAGCAATGTTAAATACAACTTTTAATTACCAAAAGGAAGTTACATATGGACCAGACCATAAGACAATTCTAGCTGACTCCCAGCTGCTACAACATTTGTGGTTCATATATAAAGAGCGCGTGAAAGAAAATATGCATAACATTTGACTGGCAAGAATGGTTGAATAAATTGCTAGCTTTATAAATAGCTTTACCCACTCTGACCTAAGAGAAATAACAAAATATGACTTAGAATCACCAAGGATACAATAGTCACTAAGAAAGAAGGATGCATTTGCAGACCATAACATGGAGAAAAACTAGTGTGCAGTGGTGATTGTAGTAAAAAAACCATACAAGTTTCTAAAACAAGGAAAGCACACAATTATCTAAGATATAAAACAACTGACAATAAAACAAACATTTTTTTATATACACATCAAGAGAGAGGGAAAGGGATGAATAAATTTGCATGCTTAGTGAAAAGGGTATTCCAACTTGGTTTTGCTTGAGAAAGGTCAATACATCTTGCTTGTTAACCCTATCTTTAATTCATAGATGGAAGTTTGAGGAGATCAAAGGTACATAAATGCTACCAAAAGATAGAGTACTAAATATATTCGTTTCAATTGAAAAAACAAGTCACACACGTGTGAACAACTTCAGTAGCATACTCCTTAAATTCCAATAAAACCTGTCAATATCATTATTGAAAGGTCAACAAAAATCAAAAGTGACCCCACACATAATATACCAAATAGAATAAAGCTGCAAGGACCAAAAGTTTTACCACAAAAACTGTCATGACTGATCCATGTTTGGTATATCAAAGAGTTTTACGTTGGAGGGACCAAAAGTTTTACAAGGATAAAAAGTTCTACTAAATTAAATGGATACACAAATGATAAAGGTGAAATTCTGTTTCCAATGAAGAAAGGGAATGTTAGTTTCATTAATGTAAATGGATAGCTTGTTTTCAATAGAACATATTTCATTAAAGAGCAGGAAGAAAGTACAATGATAAATTATCCTCCAAAATAGAACTATAACAATGAAAGAATTAAAATGGCTAAAGAATAAGTCTTATCCATGGGATAGGATAAATGATTAACACGTCTTTGGTCATGTGTACAGTTTAGACTAAAAACACTAGAAATCAGTTTTTACCAAATAAAAAAATGTTGAGGGGGAGAGATTTTTGTTAAAGTAAAAACCAACAAACTTAAAAAAAAAATAAGGCTGTGAACATGACATACAGTTACTTTGGCATCCTTTGATGTCAAGATTTTGGTTAGGCTTGCCCTGGCTTTTACAAGTTCACCTTGCATCTTATCATAGGCTTCTGTATTAGAAGATAGGAGCAAGGCGTGAGCATATATCTTTGGTAAATTCCTACACTTTTTTTTTCTTCTAATTATTATTAACAAACCTAATCCTTCTTGTATGGCTTTCTCTAGAGCCTCCAGCTCAATCTGTCTATCCTCCATGAGATGCAGAAACCATCAGTGTAAAATTACCAGACACTAGAATGTTTTGATGAACTCAAATATAAGGATCCGAAACGAAACCAGGTTCACCTATGTTTTGTCAACATCAAATCAAAGTTGTCCTGACTCGAATTTGAGTTGTGCAAAGAATTCCTCATTCAATCTGCAGAGTGAATTCGATGGGACATGCAAAACTGATTGAGCTAGATTAAAAAAAGGAAGAAAAGGTTGAAAAGTAGGAATCTTGGTCTCATTCTTGCAATCTCAAACTTAATCTCCTGAGCTTCAGTGTCAAGGAAGTATTCAATGAGGTATTGCATAGTATCGGGTACATCACGAGACTAAGTAAAGGACAAAAATGAATAATGGAATAAATAAAGAGAAAGGGTAGGGAGTTGAGAGAGAAATGAATGAATACTTGTCGAAGGGCTTGATGGCATTCTTTATCTTCACGGACTTAATGTTGGAAGGCTTCGCGGGCATCTGCGTCTCTCTCGAGGCGCCTCTTAAACTCGAACCTGGTGAAATGCCCCGTTTGGGGTGGACCAAGCACGCCTTCTGGGTCCTTCCTTCGCACAAAAAATTTTCAAACACAAGTTGTAGGCAAGTGTAGAAGTTGATAATTTTTATAAGCATTTGACTTTATTTAAATGGCTTCAAAACTGTCTGTGCAACTCAATATGAAAAGGATACACCAGCATTCAATAAACAGGTTGAAGCATTCCTATTTGCAAACTTCAAAATAATCTAACTTTTAGCAATATTACCCTTCATCTAAGAATGAATCCATTAATGAGCCTCTAGGATTCTTTATAATCTGGATAGAACATGATGCTTTTTCATCCTATAGTATTGCGACAAAATCCAATTTAACTATATCTCAAGAGTCAAGGGATACTAACTCAGCTAATCATCAAGGTCAGATTATTGGTTGTAGGCTTTTAACAAAGTAACAAGGTTTCATTATTTCAAGGTAGCAACAACAAACCATTTTTTTAATTATTTGTTCTTTTTTTGGATAAAAACAGAGCAAGATCACTAAAATGTTTACCCATGAACTGAGTAGGAACTCATTGCTTTATCAATAAATTGCATTTAAGTTCTAACATAAAATTTTCTCAACCACAGGAGACAAGTTGATGCCTCATCACATAAATTGCATATGAAATATTACAAATAATTAACATTACAACCAGTTCAAATGTGAGTAATTACAAGAAGAAAAAGAGCACAAAATTGAGCACTCAA
Organism: Glycine max; assembly: GCF_000004515.6. Taxonomy (NCBI): domain Eukaryota; kingdom Viridiplantae; phylum Streptophyta; class Magnoliopsida; order Fabales; family Fabaceae; genus Glycine; species Glycine max. The sequence goes on from NC_038241.2 coordinate 10,182,811, forward strand.
GAGCCTTTGCCCTCTAGTTGTGGACAACTGGACATATATAAAAAAACATAAGAACTGCATTTAAAGATCATAAGTATTGATAAAAGATAAATATAATTAATAGGGAAACTGTGCAGCTTGTCTGTGTATGAATTAATGGTAAAAAAAATTTTGAAACTACCAAGTAGAATTGGAAAATAGAGTATTATTCATATCTTTCATGTTCACATCACCTGGATTCATTGATGGAAGTAAATGAAGGTGAACATTCTCCACAATCAGTGTTGCCTGAAATATTTGACTAAAAGTCAGAAATTGTAAAAGTAAAAACTAAATCATAAAATACTAGTAGTGTCACTAGCAAATGAAAGATGTGAATATATGAAATATAGTTCATATTTATTTATCAAATAAATTTGTAACATAAATAGTCTTTTATAATTCATAGCAATAACTACATCATAGTTGTGTAGAAGCAAAGCTTCATGGTGAATCAAAGGTGATTCAAAAGTGTTTTGATGATAACAAAAGGTGATGACAAAAAGCTCAAAGATCAATCAAAGAACAACTCAAGTGAATTAAGAACAAGTCAAGAGTTCAAGATAAGAATCAAGAAAAATTCAAGACTCAAGAAGAAAGTCTAGAGTCAAGAATCAAGATTCAAGGTTCAAGATCTCAAGAATCAAGATCAAGATTCAAGACTCAAGATTCAAGAATAAAGAGAAGACTCAATCAAGATAAGTATTAAAAAGTTTTTCAAAACTTTGAATAGCACATGAGTTTTTGATAAAACCTTTTACCAACGAGTTTTTACTCTCTGGTAATCGATTACCAGTAGCAAAATGAGTTTGAAAAAGTTTTCAAACTGAATTTACAACGTTCCAATTATTTTCAAAAAGTTGTAATCGATTACAATGTTTTGGTAATCGATTACCAGTGCCTTTGAACGTTGAAATTCAAATTCAAATGTGAAGAGTCACATCCTTTCACATAAAAGCTTTGTGTAATCGATTACACTCATTTGGTAATCGATTACCAGTGATTGTTTCTGAATAAATCAAAAGATGTAACTCTTCAAAAAGGTTTTGACTTTTTCAAATTGGTTTTTAAGTTTTTCTAAAAGTTATAACTCTTCTAAATGGTCTTCTTGACCAGACATGAAGAGTCTATAAAAGCAAGGCTTTATTTTGCATTTTCAATTAATTCATTCTTTCAATCATGAATACTTTTCCAATCACTTCATTACAATCCTTTACAAGTCTTGAATCTCTTTGAACTTCTTCTTCTTTGTACCAAAAGTTTTCTGAAGTTTTCTGGTTTTCCAAACCTTGAAAACTTGCGCTATTCATCTTTTCATTCTCTTCTCCCTTTGCCAAAAAGAATTTGCCAAGGACTAACCGCCTGAATTCTTTTTGTGTCTCTCTTCTCCCTTTTCCAAAAGAACGAAGGATTAACCGCCTGAATTCTTTTATGTCTCCCTTCTCCCTTGTCAAAGAATTCAAAACGACACAGTCTGAGAATTCTGTTGATTCTTCCCATTCCCTAATACAAAAGTGTTCAAAGGACTAACCGCCTGAGAATTCTTTTGTATCCCCATTCACAAAGTATCAAAGGTTTAACAACCTGAGATCTTGGTCTCAACACATTGGAGGGTACATCCTTTGTGGTACAAGTAGAGGGTACATCTACTTGGGTTTAACTGAGAACAAGAGAGGGTACATCTCTTGTGGATCAGTTCTAGTGGAGGGTACATCCACTAGGGTTTCAAAGAGAACAAGGGAGGGTACATCCCTTGTGGATCTTTGCTTGTAAAAGGATTTTTACAAGGTTGAAAGAAATCTCAAGGACCGCAGGTCGCTTGGGAACTGGATGTAGGCACGGGTTGTTGCCGAACCAGTATAAAAACTCTTGTGTGTTTGTTTCCTTCTTCCCTACTCTTTTACTTTCCGTTGTGCATTTAATTTCCGCTTTTACTTTCTGTTAAGTTTCTCTTCTACTCCTCATTCTCTTAACAATTTAGTAAAAGCCTTAAAAGAGTAATTTTTTAATTATTAAAGGTTTAGGAATAATTAATTCAACCCCCCCCCTTCTTAATTATTTTGAGGCCACTCGATCCAACAAGCTGTCCATGAGAAGATCCATTGTTATTACCTTGTCTAACCCTGAGATTCATCCTCTAATTAAATTTGACATGTTTGTCAGAGTAAGTGAGTCAATTAAAATAATTTCTTCTACATTTTGACACAATTTCAATTACATTTTAACTAGTTACTGTTCAGAGACTTGGAACAAAAGAAAAAAGCATCACTACCGTGGTTCTCACTCTTGTCTGTAATCTGGATTCTCCTTCAAAATTATGAAACCTTCAAGAATTGGTGATAGGGGAATGTATCTGAAGAAAAAACCATTGTTAGTATTAGAAATACTATATAAGTTAGTTTCAAAATTTTAAGGCATAGGCGAATTACTTTTCCGTTGCCAGCTCAGCCTTATCCCCAGTAGCCAGGAGGACAGGGGTGGAGTGGGTCTAAAAGCTAGTGATTGTTTTCGGACGACCTGCTTGTCCAACACGAGCAGGCACTGATAGAGGCTTCAAGTTCTCATCCATAGTCAACAACATCCTTGGCTGATGCAACAAATTACAAAATATAACTAACAATGGTTTAAAATGGGAAAGGGGAAGAGTCTATGACTGGAAAGAGGAAATGAAACTCCAATCAAACCTACATTGCCAAAACAAACAAGTAGAGAACATAGTGAAATTTTCCCAACACAATAGCTTTCATGTCAAGGCAAGCATGCAACATGGTAATTAATCTAGCAAGTCTTGTCTGATAAAAATGATACAAAATGTGGATGAGAAAATAATCTTACAGTAAAGATGTAAACATCATTTTAAGTCACCAACTCAGTTGGAAAGGCTGATAAAGGTTTGCTTACGGTGATAGTAGGAGGCAATCAGAATGATATGGATTATAAGGGTTAATAAGCCTTTTCCCTAATGTACAAGACCTTGGACAGTCCGCACCAATAGATAAGGTAAAAGAAAATAGGTGACCATAAAAATAGTGGAAATTAGAAAATAAGGAGGAAAGCTTAGAGAAAGCTTACACAAAATAGAAGGTTGGTATCCTTGTAGTAATAACTTGAAAGATTGAGAAGCATGCCAACAATTCAAGCATTTTTTGTTCCAGCACCTATTAGACCCAAGGAGATAACAGCCGCCTGAAGCATATAAATTGTGTTAGCTACAAATAAGATGCGAACCCAAATGTTCAAAGAAAAGAGACTAACATCTTACCGTGGCTACTTCCAATTTAGTATCATGGCTAAGTCTGCTTAACGTATCCATAACATTGACCTGTAATTATTCAGAGAAAAATTAGCAAAAGTTAGTGGCATGTTGCAGCCCTACAACTATATGTCATCTTTTAAGAGCAAGGTAATGTGTTTCACACTGTACAATAATAACACTGCCAAAGTGATAAAAATGTAGGGAAGCAAGTCCATTTTACCTTTGGATTTGATATACAGAGTAGACCAAGGGCCAAAGGAACTGCTTGACAAATATTCTGCTCTCCATATTGTAGAAGATGTTCTAATGATCGAATTGTCATCTCAAGTCCCAATTCTTCAGCCATAGCTACCATAGCAATTTCAAGCACAGCAGAACCTTGGTGATTTTCACCTTTATCAAGATGTTGTGAACAATGACCCAGCAAATTTTGAACCTGCAAGAAAGAAGCTCCAACAAAATATTAAAATAAAAAGATTCATCCGTAATCAGCAATTATAAACATAGAAAGGTGCAACAGAAGTTTCATTTAAAAAAAAATCATAACTAGTTCATCACAAGATTGTACCTTAAGAACATTTTCAGTTCCAGCATAGCCACATGATAGTAGTGTCATGTCACAGTACTTTCTAATTTTTTCATTGAAAGTCTTTGAAACTTCAGCAGTTGCCTCAACACTGTCCTGCAGTAACAAAGCACAATGTAAAGAGTGAATATTACACCTTAACAATAGCAGAACCCTACTCACTATCAATTGTTATTCAGAAATTAAAGAAGATAAACGAGTTGAAAAGAAAATAATCTATGATTCAAAAAGCAAAGACGATAGATTGCTAGACATCTATTTACCTAAAGTGCAATTTACTCAAAGAAATCCTCAATTAACAGACATTCATTCAGCTACTTCAACATCAACCATAAAATCTATCTTTAAAATTTCCTCAACATGTATACAACAGCCTCCAAATCGAATATTATGTATCCACACACAAACAAAGCAAATCATTGCATCAAGTGAGTCATGTGATTTTGAATCTATGGTGGAAAGGAATAAAAATAAGGAAGTAAAAACCCAGAAAAGGAATAGAGGCATTACTTGCGAAGAGCGAGAGCCATCTTATTGGTGAGACTGCTCACGACGATCAGACTGGCGATGGTTGGGCCTGAAAATGATGTCGAAGTGGTCAAGATCATAGCGGCCGATGCCGATGTGCATCATTTCGATAGCGCAACATGCGAGGCCGAAGGTCATGGGCCAGATGGAGCTGCGACAAGCCCAGTTCATCAAATCGTCAACCTTAAACATCACGAATTTTTCTGCCTTTGACACATCAGCGGGAGAGGAAGCACGAGCAAAAGAGAAATGCGAGGGGAGAGAGTTGCAAACGGGAGAGTGAGAAAGCACTAGTAAAAAGGAAATGAAAATCCTCAATGGGAAGGACTTCAAAGACGGTTTTACGAAAACCGTCCTTGAACAATTTCAATTAATTACAAAAAATGTCATTGTAGTTGTAGTAACAACGGTTTTGATTCAACCATCTTTAAATTAATGTCATTGAAGGTGCCTTTTGTAGTAGTGCTACCTATAAAGGAGGGCACTTGTCCATGTTTGCATGATAATGAACTCATGGTAATTTACTTTCATGTGTTATATTTACCTTTGATATTTTACCTATGAATTGAGACGTCGAGAGTGTGAACTCTAGGCATTGAGTTTTGTGCGCATGATATTTTTTCATCATTGGATGATGGTTGTTGGGGCGAGAAAATGTTAAGTCAAAAAGTCATTTGTGTCTTTAGAAAAATCAAGACCCTTAGTTATTTTGATTAGATGCAAATAAATATAAAGATTAAAAGTTGTGTCTTATGCGATGTCAAACTATACTTCACGATCTTGCATTTGAAATATTAGACGAAAGTAAGCTTAAGTCATGGTCTGATACAATATTAAAGATAGCATGAAAGACTTTATTTAATACTTTGTGTCTGAGATTCGATTTACATGAACTACCTCACAAGACATTCTCCTAGGATTGATCGAATCCTATGAAGAATAAATAAACTTCAAGTTCTAAAAGTTGTCAAACAACATCAAAAGGCACGCTCTACTATGACAAACCTTCTCTAACTCAAAGGAAGTGGTTTTCTATTGTAATGGTTAACATGAAAGCCAACTAGAATGGTTTTCCAACATGAAGAAGGACGTGTATTTAATGCAAGCATTAAATGCTCCAACGACCATAAACTTTAGGCGCGAGCTCAAGTGAAGAAATCTATTTGTTTAAAGACAACAAACACTTTTTGAAGAAGGCCTATGAATACCAAAAGCTTTAAAGACCTAAGACACATTTTTGCGTGCTATCGTTCAAATTCTTTATGTAAAAAGTTTTTTTGTATATTCTTGTAAAGTTTGAAACAATCTCGAAACACCTTGTACATCTTGAGAGAAAAGACTAAGTGTTTAGATTTCATATCTATCTATAAGACAATTAAGAGTTAGTCAGTGAGCAAACAACCCTCAATTCTTTTGATTTGTTTAGAGCCACTAGGACAAAGAATACTGGATTGTTTCAAGTTTGGTGTAAAGCTTGAGTTGTAGAGATAGAAGTGACAGTGACAAATGTTTGTAACTTTGTGAAGTTAGTAGAACTTGGTCATTAGCCAAGAATTGAGCATAGTCTCGGTGATAAAGACGAATCTGTATAAATCTTTGTGTCTTATATGCCTTATGTTTATTTCCTGTTTTAAACTGACCTCAGGTTTGAATTTGATTTAGTTTAAAACACATTTTGTTTTGCAATTTTTTTTCTATTGTTTGAACTTGCTTTTGTAAAAATCTATTATTAGTTTTACAAAGTTATATTTCAGATGATAACTTTATTTTCACGAAAAAGGCTTTAAAAATTCTAAAATTACAATTCAACATTTCCTTCTTGTGATATTTGCCTTTACAGAATTTGAGACCCATGAGTACAAATGGATTAAAAAAGGGGGACCTTATGGAAATTTATAATCATTGATACAGAGTAATTCAGTATGACAACTAGTGAATGAATTGTTAAAAAGAGTGTGAATACTTAATTATGAACTTGGGTTTAATAATGGAACTACTCAAGGATGGGCTTAGATATCAATTTAGTACCTATGCAAGGACTAGAATAATAGATATCACACTAGAAGGGGAGTTGCATAGTGTGTTAGATAAACATAGAAAGCTTTTTACATAGGACATAATTTTCTAAAGCAAGATTATCAAAAAAAAAAGTTTCAAATGCATCGCCCAATCAATAGAAAAACAACTTTGCTAAAATAAGTTTAGACTATCGTCCAACTCTATAAAAGGATATTTTCACAAAGGTTTTCTAAAAGCAAACTTGTGTGTCTAAATGTGTCAAAGCACATACAATATAATACAATTTAAAAAGCTTAAGAGCAAAGTAGATACACTTTAAGTTTATATTGGTTCACTCAACCTAATGTATGTCCAATTCTCATTCGCAATCTTATGAAGAGTTCTACTAATTAAAACTTGATTGCAAATAAGTATTCTATCCTGCTATAATAGTATTCTCAAGTAAATTTCTAGCATATCCTTAGACTTCCCCTGAATCTAAGAGCACCCAACTATTATTTAACACTAAGTCACTCTTGAATTTTACAAACAACAAAGGTTTGATAATGAATACACATATTCAAAAACACTCAAAGAATGGAAAGGCACTTAAGCGCAAATTGTTAGTCGATGAATATGACTAATTTTTGTGTATAAAACCTGTGTAAATTGTATCAAACTCCTCCAATTTATGGTTATTTTGTAGTGCTGTAATTACTTTTTGATTAAGGATAGGTAATAAATATTTAGTACTCCCATTTTGTGTATTTAATAATCATTTCCTCTCAATTTTAGGTTAATTAGGCAAGTTTGTGAAGTGTTGATTTTCATCTACTCGCTAAGTCAATCTGTCGGCTTAGTGAGCCATCCGCTGAGCACACCATTCCCTTGGCTGAGCACGAGGAAGAATCTGGAAGAAGGATGAGCTATGCATGTTCGCTAAGCGAGGGTTCATCCCGCTAAGCGCACTGCTTGAGTCCATCCGCTGAGCGAGAAGATGTGCACTAAGCCGAAATTCACTAATGTGCGCTAAGCGGTCTAGAGTTGCACTAAGCACGCAAGCACCATCAAGGCCACCTATTTAAGCCTGAAATCAGAAATAGGAGAGGATTTTGGCCATTTTCTCGAAGAGCTTCTGCATGTGAGAGATTCTAGAGAGAGAAGGGTCTGAATCCATAGAGTTTGGAGAGATTTTGTTGTTCGAAGACTTGCAGAGAACAGAGCTTGAAGAGGAAGTCATCTTGGGAACTTGAGATGAGTTTGTGAGTGATTGTGAGGTTCTAGAGGTGGAGGAGACATCCTCACCGCTTGTATTTCTTCAATCCTTCATTTTTCTCTTCTCTTTGTTGTAAAGGAAGCTTCCCAGTTATATAGAGCTAAATCCTCCGTTGGTTCTTCGTTGTAGGTACTTGATGTAAATACATGTATATCTATTTAATGATGTTTTATATGTTCTCTGTGCTATCAGTACTTCATTTCAGTGTGCTTTTGCCTTGATCATGTAGATGCATGCTTTGTTAGGATCATTCAACAGTGGAAACTGGTATGATTCTTAGAACTTGATAGGACAGGGCTAGTTTATCATATTATCACGAGGGATCGAGGTATGGTAACCTAGTTGTTTGTATGTTTGTCTTAATGCGGTTCTGGTCAAGTTTAGTCCAACAAGAGGAATCTGAGGACGATGCTTGATCAGGATTAGGCTAGACTATCATGAGGAATCGGGGTTTAGCATTTCAGGAGACACCATAGAACACATGAGCATTGTTAAGTAGAGAATATCCTTTTAACATCAGGCACCTAATAGGAAGACCAACGTGTTGCCTACTTGTCTTTACACATCATTACTCACGTGATTTTCCTTTTAATAGTTAGTTTACATAATTGTGCATAGTTGACACATCTCTTTTCATACTAGACACCTATTCACTGAATATAGCTTTACCAAGTAACACAAGTTCCCCGAGAGTTCGATACTCAGTTCTTACCGTTTTATACTACTTGTGCGATCCGGTGCACTTGTCAGGTTCGAACACAAATACAATCAAATGACTTTGCTAAGCAAAGAATGACACTTTTGGCACAAGAATAATGTCATCCAATGAATTTCAACACTTCAACATTTCACTTGCTCGTTTTCTCTTCTCGTAATGATTGTAGAGCTTGAGTTGCCTTTTGTAACACCCCTAGTTCCTATTATGATTTCTCTTAATTTATTTGTGAAATTATGAAGTAAAGGAATTAATTTAAAACTAATTGTCCAACATCCTTTTGAAAATAATGAATAACCTTTTGTCATTGCTTTAAAAAAACGTTATTATTAGAGACCTTTCAAAATGATAAGTCGTACCAAGAGAATACTCGTTATACATAAAATAAGGCATCCATCAACATCATATTTTTCAATAAGAAACAATTTAATTTATAAAATACTTGATTTCCATTAAACCAATACAAAATAATAAAAGCTCATTTGTACATTCTCGACAATACCTTGTTAAACAACTTCACTATACAATTATAACACATGTTTACATTCTTGAAATTATAACAGGCTTTATTTGTGATGGTTTTTAGTTTTGAGTTTTTAAATTTTTAAAAATAACAACCAGTTTTTAGTTTTGGTTTCAAAAAACATTTAAACAAGTTTTTAAAATATGATTAGTTTCAAATAAACTCATTTTGAAAGTTTCATATCGTATTAAAACTAGTTCAAGAGTATTTTGTGTGGTAGTAACAAAATGGTGATGGTAGTAATATCAACATCAGCAACAACGATAGAGATACCAGTGGTGGTCATGGTGGTAATGGAAATAGTGGTGATGGCAGTGGTGGTAGAGGTGACATTGGTGGTGGTAGCGATGTTGATGGTGGTGGCAGTGACGATGTGGTGGTGGTGGCAGTAATGGACATGGTATTAATATTGGTGGTGGCAACAACGATAATGGTGATGGTGGTGGGTGGTAACGATGTTGTTGTTGGCAACAAATGGTGGCAATGTGGTGGTGTTTGTGACAATGTTGGTGGTGGTTGTGGTGGCAGTGATAATGACAAAGGTGGTATTATTGGTAGTAGTGGTGACAATAATGGTGTCAATGGCATTGATGGTGGTGGTGGTAGTGATAGCAATGGTGGTAATGATGGTTGTAACACCCATGAATATAGACTTTCAAAATAACCTATTGATTTACTTAACAAAAAGATAGTCCTTAATTCTTGTTAAGGATAACTCGAAAGATTAGAAAAAATAACCAAAATTTTGGCAAAAATAAAAACTTTGTAAGACATCACTTTATCTTTAAATATGCATAATAAAATGTAGTAATCGCTTAATGCGCCAAAACTTCAAGTCAACAAATAAAAGTAAATGTGAATAAACCATACATGCTTAAATAATAGACTAAGATAAAAAGGTGAACCTCTATGGTCACCAAATATAAATAGATAAGTGTCATGTGCTATAAAAGTAGCAAAATATAATGCATCTCAGTGAAACTAAGAAGTAACATATACAACCCCAAATAAGTAAAGTAATGTAAAGTAGTAATGATTGATTAAATACAACAAGTCTGAGTCTAGGTTTACCCATCCTAAAATACACATAAGGGCATAAACCTAAGACTTAGAGCAGTCACCTATACCTAAGCCCAAAGTCAATTGTATCCACAAAAAGAATCAGTGTAGTCAGATGTAAGAAGCCTCCTAGTACGGCTCCTCAAAGGAATCCTGTGAAGAATCCTGCTCCATAAGCTCAGGCTCGATGGTAGGGACCTCTTCATCCATCGACGGATCCTTCTCGAAAGATGTGTTCTCCTCTAACTCCTCTCCCTCATCCTCCGACACAAGATCCACTAAGTCTAACCCAGGAGGTGCCTGAGACTTAGGAAACACCAATCGAGGAGACATCAGAGCAGGGGAAATGACCTCAACATGCTCAGATGAGGAGTTAGATCTAGAAAAAGGACGTCACATCGTCCACTGGTGGTGAATACGACTTGGAAGGAATAACAACTTTTGGCACGAGCATGACGAAATGATAATACAATAGTATGGGTAGGTTCCACTAAACATATAAGTCAACTATGCGGGATTTGTATCCTAGTACATCTTTTAGTGCACAACGACAACAAAGGAACCCGTAGAAACAATCCACATGAAGTGTATCATCATGTTTCTATCATGTCTCAATGGCGTGAATGAAGAATGGGGGATTCGACAGCATGATCGACATCAGATCCTGAAAATGGTAATAAGGGAGTGAGTACTTTATTCCTTTGATAACCACAACACACGAATATTAAGTTCCATACATAACCTAGAAAACCACCACGTGTGGCATTCTAACCTAGTTCTACTCTCACACAATCCTTATTCTTGGGCCCAACTTTGCCACTAAACCTCCCAGGCCTTCATGGCTTAGGCAATATATGAATGACGATTGGGAGGACATGTCACATGCCGGTACAGAACATGGCGCTCTCACCATCCATGGATACATCTTCGCTTTAGTCAAGAATGCCAAGTGAGGCCCGCGAGTCCCCTGAACTAACTAGAAATGCCATTTATCATGTTATCACCACTCAACATTCCCCTAGGTTCCTTTGAACTATTTGGACCGTCCCCCAGTGTACCTATTGTGTGTCATCCACCCTCACTTAACAAATCCTTACTCATCCTTCATGATAAGAAGCCTGAACGACGGTTACACTGGTACTTATGAATAGACATTAGAGAGTGTATTCCCACTAAGTATAAGGTCATGCCTAACTCCCGACACAATAATCTCTCTAATTCTAACACAATCTCGCTATCTTGTTCGTTCGTTCCTTCCTCAAAATACATGTTGATCCTCATGAAGCTCTCAACCTCAAATATCCTCCATCTTGCACACAGACAAACATATCAAGAGATGAGGGAAATTAATCCTCTTCCCTCTCTAAGGTCACCATTAATATACATGGCCCTTCAAGTGGAAAAGATCACTTTACCAAATCACTCATCACCATATATCCAATCACTAGATCATTGCAAGACATTCAAAATAAATTTTTCCGAGGGTTGAACACCCCTGGACCCAATACTAAAGCATGACAGTTCATAAGCAACATCATTAATAACTCATTTCATAACATGCAACATGTCTTGCCAAGTGGTCACACTTACTTGGTCTTGCAATAATTAACATAAAAATTTTCATACTTCCACATAATAAAGTCTCAATTAAAGCAATCAATTCAGTCTGTAGTTCACATCATTCATTCCAAGCATTTCTACACATTTATGACACATTCTCATTTGGAATTGCACTTAATTACCCACTTTGAAATCAACTTTCCCATTCATGTAGAAATCCAATTAGGACAAACCATATATGCTTCTCAATGTTTCCAAATGCAAGGAACTCAGTTTTAGACTCAAAATTTCCTAAATCCACCCCCATTTGTCCCTAACACAAAACTGCCTTGCCCTTGAATTAGAAAGTTCACAAAACTTGTTTTCTAATTTCCAAGAGTTGTAGAAATCTATTTTCATGGAAATTTTATATCAAACCCTATGTTTTCAAACACGAGGAACCCATATGTTCAGTTCATTCAAAACAAATAAAAAATTTACCAAAAAAGAACAAAACTTAAATTGTGATTCCAAGAGCTATACTAACCCAAATGGGGTGTATTTTATGTCTAAAGCTAGGTTTTTGGACCCGGTGAGTTCAATTTTGAGGTCCATAATCGCAGATTTCAGTCCCAATTTAAAATATTTCAATAACAGAGCATTATATACATATAACTTGCCCTAACTTAAAAATTTAATTCCAAAGGTTATACAGCTCCAAATAAGGCATATAATCTATGCTTTCCTAGGTTTTTGAGGTGAAGGAACTCATTTTTGATCCCATAATTCACAAATTCAACACACATCAATCATAAGCATCTCAGTCACAGATTAGAAGTTTCACACAAAAACATACAAAATCACAACATACTTGAAGTTTAACTTCTTAACATCAAAGTACGGGTCCTAAGAGATAAAGTACTCCTCCCTTACCTCTTAGTGGACACAAAGAAGTAAAGAGATGAGTGTGGGTTGAGTTAGAACCTTGAGCTTCTACTAGAACTTAGACATGAAGATGGAGCAAAATAGGGGTATGAGATTCTTAGTGACTTGAAGATGGAAGAATGAAGATGAGCATGGAAAAAGGCTAGCAAACTCACCTAAACTTCTTCAAAAACCTTCAAGCACCTCAACAATGGAGGAGAGGAGAAAAAAATAAAGAGAACTCCTCTCTCTCTATAGTCGGCGACACCACTCTAGGGGAAGAGGGTGAGTTCCTCTCTCTCCCTCTCTCACTTATATAGAGAGCTCTAGGTCATGAGGGGCTCCACATGTGGGCCCCCTAGGTTTTTTCCCTCTTTTTATTTTTTTAAAACTAAATACTCTTAATAACTTAAGCTCTTAATTAGTCCCTAATTAATTCTCACATCTAAATTGATTCCAGAATAATATAATCATATATTAATCCCTTTTATTTTTAGACTTAACTAAAAAAAATTAAAGTGAGTGAGAAACTAATTCTCCTCTTCCTTAATTATTTAAACTAATGGTTTATCTCATCTAGGCATGTTAATGTTCTAAACTTCCATTAATGAGTCTAAATCTCTCATTTTAGTCTGAAAGTATGTAATTAAAAAACTTTCATTAATGAGAGATTTTCTTACTTTGACTTTCTAAACTATAGTTGACTGATGGTTTGACCAAAGGTTTTCCACATCTAAATCACTTATTTCTAGACTCAACGCTTAAACCTAGGTCACTTGACTATCTAATAATAGCTCTATCTCTTATATGGATGACTTCATTAAGGATAATACTATCACATTGCATATCAAACAAACATAAGCTATTTCTACATAGAACTTCCCAACCTAAGGAAATTAGGATGTTACAATTGTGGTGACTATGACGGTGGTGGTGGCGGTGAAATACGAAAAATCACACTAGAAGGGAGGGTTGAATAGTATGTTAATCAAAGATAATATATTTTTCACAAATGAAGGTCTTTTATCAAATAGATTTGAAAAACAAAAAACTAGCTATGTCGTCCAGTAACTGTAAAAAATTATTAGTGAAAACAATAAGCTATTGTCAAGAAATGAATAAACAAGGTTTTCACAAAGGTTTTTCAAATAAACACTTGGTGAGCAAGTGTGTCAAGGTAAGCTAAAAAAAATACTTAAACAAAAAGCTTAAGAGAAAAGTAGAAACACTTGGTTTATACTAATTCACTCAAACAAAGCTACGTCCAGTTCTCCTTTATAAAACTATAAAGGGTTCCACTAATCAAAACTTGATTACATAAAAGAAATTTATCCAGCCACTTCTAGCTACACAACTATTCTCTAGGCCACTATTGATACACCCTTAGACTCTCTCTGAATCTAAGGACACCCAAGTATTGTTTGACAGTAAGTCACTCTTGGCTTTCACAAATAAAAGTTTGAATGAATACAACGATTCAGTAACACTCAGAGAGTGGACAAGCAATTTAGCTCAAGTACAAATAAACTTTGTTAAGAAAATAATGAACTATTTAAGTGCAGATTGTATCATCCACTGATTTTAACAGAGTTTCACTTCAGAGAGCTTTTGCTCATTTTCGCTTGACATATATTCGTTATTGAGTTCCTGAGCAAGAGACGACTTTTATATACTTTAGTGAAGGATACGTTATGGGATTAGCATTGAGTTTTGAAATGATCATCATCTCACAACTGGAAGCGATGCAACGTGTGGTGCTCTGATTGGAGAGGAAACGAATAATTAATAGTATAGACAATTGCATGTGCTCCTCTTCCTCCACGAAAGTGACCCTTGAAGGAATATTTTGAAAATTCCTTATACTCCCTTCTATTTTGTCATTTCCTTAAATTCAAATGTTGGCAATGCAAATAAAGAGAGGCAAATATGAAATTCAAAAAGCAACATCGTCCACTTCCCTTTGTAGCTAATATTGTCCTTTCGTAATGCATTGGATGTCACTTATAAAAATACAAAATGAAGTATATAAGTGATTTGATGAAATCCTCCCTAGGAAGGGACTAGTCACTAAAGCCATGAGCAGGCTCCAAGAGGATTGGGCTAAAGCTGCTGAAGAAGGCCCTAAGGTTCTCATGAATCTTAGGGTAGATTTCTGAGCCCACAGGCCAAGGTTGGGTCCAATTATCTTTGTACATATTAGACTAGGATGTCATTATATTTGGTCCTTGTATTTAGGGCTCCATAATGTAGGTAGGGTACCTTAGAAATATAGGATTTTTCAGCCCTTGTATTTTAGGGCACCTAGACTAGTTTTTTGTATTAGGGGTAGTTTTGTAATTTCACATGCACTAAGTGAATATTTGATGTGTGTGTTGGGAAAAAATTTAATTGAATTGGTAGAATCCCAATCCAATTAAATTTTAGAGGGGGAGGTGAGCATTTGCTTACTACACCTCATTGCCACATCATATAGTCACACTTTGTGCATGTCCTTCATGCTTTACATGCCTCATGACACCTAAGCACACTTAGTGGAGAATCTTGGAATTGATCTTGGATTAGTGGGCTGAACCATAACTAAAATTCACTAATCATAATTAGTGAAATTTTGGATCCAAAGTTTGGCTCCACAAATTCAATTTCAAATTCAAGTGAAATTTGAATAGAAATTCAAATTTCCCTCCAATTTTGTGTGACACATAGGCTATAAATAGAGATCATGTGTGTGCATTTTTTAACTTTGATGATTTGTAAATTAAACTTCAGATTTCAGAGTTCTTTTAGAGCACAAAATTTCGTGCTCTTCTCTTCCTCTCCCTTCATTCATCTCCTTCCTCTAAGCTCTTATCCATGGCCTCCTATGGTGCTGAGCTTCTTCTAGACTCATCTTCTCCTTGAAATGCCTTCTCCACTCTCTCTTCCTTCTCCATTCCGCTGCCATTCATCTTCCAAGAAGCAAAGGAATCCATTGATGAAGAAGATCCTAGGCCTACAAGCTCCAATGGAGCTTACATCATGATTTAAGTCCAATGGACGCAAATAAAAACAACATAAACACTGGTTTTCATAATAAGTGGATGAGGTTTTTTTAATAACGCATTGGAAGCTGAATATATCTTCATAAAATTGTTTTCCACTTATGGGTGGATGCACACATACTAAAGCTGTAAAATATGATTTAATAACAAGTGAGATCATTTATGTAATTGGTCCTATTCACATAAGAATAAACTCATTAGTCCATCAATAATTTATACTTTTGTAATCATTAAAATCCAAGGTAGGGTGGGTTGTTCAGTGGTCATTGCACTGTCTAGACCTAATTGGTGATGACATTAATGGCAACTAGTTCCACCGAGCGTGCCAATTTGTTAAATGTGAAAATCATAAATAGTTTTCGAAAAGAGTTTTATATCTATCAAGTAGTAATTTTCATTAGTGATTCTATTAACAAATAAATGTTTAAGCATAAGACATAGAATATATTTTCGATTGTAAGTTCTTTCTAATCAAACAACCAACTATAGTTTTCAACTTAAGAGAATTGTGTAAGTATTGATGAAAATAGTGATAAAAATTTCTATATTAATATCCATTGTGACAATTTTTATGGAAGTAATTTTGATAGTGGTTTTGATTGTAATAGTTTTGATAGAAATGTTGTTCGATAGTAATAAGGTTGATGATAAGTTTAGTCATACATATTATAACAGTTCTAGTAATAATTTTGATAATAATAAGAAATAGAGATTAGATAAAAGCACAGTTTAGAGAAGAAATAAAGACTGGAAAGAGATAAAGGTTTAGAGAAATGCAAAAAAATAAACGAAAGTAAATTTCATTAAAAGTGGGATGAATGCATACGTTGTGACCTTCTAACCGAGAGTTACTTTTGTGTGAGCAAGTGGTGTATTCAATCCAAGGAAAATGATTGTCAGAGGTCTTATTTATAAAATTTTAACAATAATGGTCGGATTATATGATTTCAACATGTGTACAAATATATTCCTAACTTCTTAGATCTAACGGCTTTGATTGTCTTCACATCATCTCTTTCACCAAACTGCTATAACCTCCATTTTGAATTCAAATTTATTCTTCTATCTTAGCGCTTCTTTCTTCACGTGTGTCGTAATGTTATTGAAACCATTTTCATCATAATAACACCTTTCAAGTGCATATCATAACATCGAAAACTATTTTATCAAAATAAATTTTTTTATGATAATACTTAATCTTTTATACTTTCTTCACCTTACTATCATTCTTTTCTCATCGAAATAATAACCATCGAAAATGAATTAAGTTTTCAAACATAGAAATTTTCCATAACACACATAATAGTTTCATAACTAAAAGATAGTATAGTATTATTAAAAATAACCTGACTAAGAAGAATCACCACAATCAATTCCAAAAGCCTTGAACTGATTTAACATGTTCATATATTTTGGAGTAACTGTTCAATATTGTTGAAAACACTTTTTTTTATTATTGAAAAGATATATTATTAATAATGAGTATAAATTGTGTTCATTTCCCTAAGATTACAGTATGATATGTGTGTGTGAGTGTGTGTGTGTGTGTGTGTGAATCCCAAACCCTGCATATATCCCTTAATGTAATCCCACCCCTTCTTACTACACAAAACTAATACCTAAACCAAACCAAGAGCAGTGAATGTTTCTCTCTGGCTTATATACCAAATTATGCTTCTTGAACGTTGAAATTAAGCACATGAGTAGTGATATGATTTAACAAGCAAAATGGGAGCTAAAGTACCAAATCAATTATTATATACTTGGATTTACATTAGAGCTATACAGGTAGAAAGAAAGAAGAAAGGATTGAATTTAGATTTAGTATATTAGTGTTAAGAATGAAAATCATAAATAGTTTTCGAAAAGAGTTTTATATTTATCAAGTAGTAATTTTCACTAGTAATTCTATTAACAAATAAATGTTTGAGTGTGAGACATAAAATTCATTTTCGATTGTAAGTTCTTTTTAATCAAACAAGCAACTATAATTTTCAAATTAATATAATTTCCTAAGTATTGATGAAAATAGTGATACAAATTTCTATAGTAATATTCATTTTAACAATTTTTATAGAAGTAATTTCGATATTGATTTAGATTGTAATAGTTTCGATAGAAATGTTTTGTGATAGTAATAAGGTTGACGATAAGTTTAGTCATACATACTATAACCATTCTAGCAATAATTTCAATAATAATAAATAATGGAGATTGGATAAAAGCATAGTTTAGAGAAGAAATGAGGATTGAAAAGAGAAAAGGGTTTAGAGAAATGAAAAAAGTAAACGAAAGCAAATTTTACTAAAAGTGAGTTAAATACATACACTGTAACCTTCAAACCAATATCCATTTTTGTATGAGCGGCATGAGTAGCGTATGAGGATTTGAGTGGTAGTAATTAAATCCAATGAAAAATTACTATTGGAGGTCTTATTTATAGGCTTCTAATACTAACAGTCAAATTATATCATTTTGACACATGTACAACAATTTACTAACTTCCTACATCTAACTACATTACTTGCTTCGTCTGGTTCCTTTGTAAAGAAATTGCTAAAACTATTTCTTTTGAATTCAAATTTGTCCTTTTGTCTAAGGGCTTTTTTTTTCATGTGTATCACAATACTATCAAAACCATCTTCATAAAAATAACATCCTTCAAGTGTGTCTGATAACATCGAAACTACTTTATCGAAATGATACTTTATGAGAATACTTATCTCTTTATATTTCTTTCACCTTGTTACTAATTTTTTCTCATTGAAATAATATCCATAAAAAATGAGCTAAGTTTCCAAAATTATAAAATTTTCATAACAGAGATAACAAATGCCTCCCAAAAATAGTGTTCGAGTATTTGCTTTCGAGAACATAGTATTTTTGTTCTAGGAGTTTTAGAGACTTATGTCATTTCCTAGATTACAACGCCCATCAGTATTAATAGCTTGGAGCACACGTTCAACCATGTGACAATGTTTGCACTGACCAATACAACATTGATTACGCCTATAGGTGTATAACTGCCAACCCCTACTAATCACATTATCTTTTCTTATCGTTTATTTAAAATTAAATAAATTTCAAACTATCTTTTAATAGGTCATAAATACAAATAGCCTCAGCATACTTGCTTTCTACTTCTTCTCTCACTCAAATCCCAAATTCAGCATTGTTGATCGTCTTCCCTACCCCTCAACTCATTTTCTCTCTCTCTCACTAAGAACTTCTTCTAGTAATTGCAATGGCGTCTCCATCTCAACAAAACCCACCAGTAAAACAATAAGATACCTCTACCAACACAGAAAAGAGCATTCAAACTCCAATGTTTATTGTGACGATGCAAAGGGAAGGGGTTTTTGATTTGATTCTTATACCTGGGCATGAGGAGGAATACATAAAAGTTTTGGAAACTTAGGTATTACTTCTAGTTTCTCTTGGCATTAAAACTATTTTCTTTATAGGTCCTAATCGCCCTCACATAGACTTGGAAGCCATTAAGGATTGGTTTCCCACTCATGAAGGTGAACACCCCTTATTCAGAAGGATAACATTAAAAGTAATTTTTTAAAAGAGAAAAGTGAGATTTTTAGAGCTTCTTCCCCAAAGGATAGGAAGGCTTATTTTACTTGGTTAAAATGTTTATAAGCAAAGAAAGCTCAACACTAGAAAAACATAGGCATTTATGACTTAATTCAATTGAGTAAATAAGATGTAGTCAACTTGGATATGCCTATGTTAATGGCATCTTTTTTGTTTTGGAATTGAAGCTTACATTCTTGCTTCCCTGTGATCCAATCTCACCAACTTTAATGGATATTGTTGCTATTATTCGTATTAAACCCTTAGGGAAAACTATGTTCTAGGCTTATTTAAGGATCAAATCGAAAGAAATGAAGTCAATATTGATTGTAGTGCTAAGTCTTATGGTAGATTTATCAAAAAGAATGCTAAAGAGATTGAGGAAGTGTTTGATGAAGAACACATTGCTTTTCTAATGTATTGGGTTTCTTCACATTTGCACCAATATTTTTTAGACCAAATGACATGACTCTCCATTCATAAGTTCTTAATGCCCCTGGGCATCGAAAACTAGTTTACAATATCTTGTTCAATAATGTAAAATTTATTATAACATGAATACTCATCTAATAAACTTAAAAATTGTGTTTCCTACTACTAAATGTACAAACATATCAGGAATTGGCATAGGGTATTCATCTTTAGGAGTTGCTGAATTTAAATATATGAAATCTATACGTACATGCATTTTTCCATTCTTTTTAATTACTAGAACTGTATTAGAGATCCATTGAACATACCTGGTTGTTTAAATGAATTTGGCATTCAGTAGCCTTTCAATTTCTTCTTTGATGGCTTCCATGACATTAGGAGAAAATCTTCTTGGTTCTTGTTTAACATGTTTCCTCTCTTCTTGAATAGGTAGTCTATGCTCCATAAAATCTTTGTTGAGTCCAAGCATTCCACCATAATCCCACCCAAAGCAATCCTTGAACTCCTACAACAAAGAAATAATTTTCTCTCCAAGGCTTTGATCCAACAATTTACTAATATAAGTAGGCATTTGATCCTCTTCAGTCCCCAAGTTGATTTCTTCTAATGGATCTTGTGATTCCATTTTCTTTAAATTAAGGACATGGGTTTTTCAAAACCTAATGGTGAATTATCATATATCCAATCTAATCGTCATCTTTCATTTTTTAGCTCAAAATCCTCTTCTACTATCTTGTCATTGTTTTCAATTTTGGGTCTCATGGTATTTTTTTCATCATTCAACTTTTCTTTGACGACCTTAGTAGCCATTCCTTCTTCATTTTCGGTCACAGTAGTCATTTCAATTTTATTTACAGCAGCAATAATTGCTTCAATTTTCTTTCCATTTGAGCCATTTTTTATGACTCTTTTAGTGGTTTCATTCAAACTATCAGCCATATAGGTTGAAATTCTAGCCATAAAACTCAAATGTGCTATTAAAGAACTCATATTTCATCGATTTTATTTCGTCTCTACGATATCACTACTCTAAAATGCAACATTTAAATTTTTTAAGTGAAAGCTCCATTAATTTGATTATGAAAACGAGGGTAAATTTTGTTTTTGCGATATACATTCACCAAACAATGCACAAATACGTGAATATATATATATATATATATATATATATATATATATATATATATATATATATATATATATATATATATAAAAATACTATACATCATTTACATCTCAGAACATAATTCAATTTTTTTTTACATGTATCTAAACCTAGGATTTACATGCCCAATCAAAAGAATCAAGGAACCATCTACGAAAAATAACAAAACACAACTCTCTCCAAAAATAAATTTCATCGTTATCACGCTAGCTTGACGGCTCCAACGAAATCTCCCTCCAACATCACCTACTGATGCTCATCTACTCCCACGAACGAAGGTTCGTGATCATCCCAGGTACCAACCACATGGTACAAAATTACAAGGGTGGGTTTATTATAAAAGATCAACAAACACCAAATGACAATGATTAACAAGAAAACTATAACAATAACTACAATTATTCTCAGTAATCCATCAGTTCAACATACACTTAACAAACTAGTCATCAACTTTTTCCACAACTCAAATCAATTATGCTCAGAATAATGCATGCACCTAACTCAATTGTTAAATGCAATGTGGTACCATTCGTCAGGAAATAGCCTAAGCATATCCACATGACACTTTCACTTTGGGAAACTATACAGCAAGTGTCAAGGTCACCCTGTCGTGCACAGGTCACTTTCCCCCCATGGTGATCAGCATGAGTCTCCAGGAAGTTCCAAACCAAGTGACATGCCCCCAAGTACCAGTATTTTTTCTCATGAAAAACAGCAAGTACTTACTGACAAAGTTTATACTATTTCCATGCAATCATGAAGTATAAAACATGGGCATCATCAATGCACTGACCATGGATAGTTAAAAATTCTAAGCAATCACATTCCATCTCCATTGACGCTTGAAATTTTTAAACCAATCTCCTTCCTTCTCCACGGATATCCAACAGGTCACTGCACCCCCATGTACTTACACAACGTACATCCATCACGATGACATCATTAACATCAACATCATCTCATCTCAATGTCATCAATAACATCAATGTCATTTCATCTCAAATATCTTCATCAACATCAATCTCATCTCATTTCAATATCATCATCAATATCAACATCATCTCATCCCAATATCATCATCAACATCAATATCATCTCATTTAAATATCACCATCAACATTAACATAATTTCATCTCAATATCATCTGCTTTCTCAATCTTTCGACGACTTGAAAGCAAACTAGTCCTGGCTATACCCGGAGCAATGTAAGAGGTCCACGCGGGCGGGGCACACCTCATCTCATTTCATTTCAATATCATCAACAACATCTACATCATTTCATTTCAATATCATCAACATCACAAATAATCACATTCCACATATATACATATAACACATGCTTGGGATTCACTTTCCCCAGATCTTCAAACAACATACATCACATATCCTATTAATTCATAATACCATGGGATTGATATTTTAGGGAAAATTCTAAATGAAAGAGAAGAACTATAGTATGCAAGCAACCCTTAAGCCCATTTAACATTTAGTAGTTGAAGTAAATAAAAGAACCAATATAAAATTTTGGGTAGAGTCTCCTCTGTAATTAAGATTTTTCCCAAAAATTTCAATCATTACAACAACAACAACATCATTCACAATTTCATTCATCAATAACAAATGTATCACATCCCATTAGTTAAAAACATAGCTTTTCTTGAAATTTAGTATGCATAGGGACAAACATACATCCCCATAATTGAGATCTCTTAGGTTCGTGTCCTTTGGTCCAAATATAGAACCCTATATACCAAATCGAAGACAATTCAGTATAGATATCAAGGACAAGGTTAATATTAACATTCGAGGTCAAATACTCATTCAGTTTTACATCAAGGAGAGCCATATAGTGTTTTTGGGTTCTACGTCAAGGAGACGTCATTTTGAAATTTCGATCACCCCAATATGATCGGGGTTCAGCAAAGGTCACAAAAATGACATCAATTTTTTAAAAAGATAACATTTACAACATCCCATTTTCAAAGGAGGTGTAAAAACATTCAATAACGGTACCCAAATCACAAGAGATACTAAGAGAGGCTCAAACTAACTAAGAGAAGACAAGGAACTCATGGTTACCTAGAAGAAACCACGAAATGAGGGTTGAGGATTTCGTTCTCTACCAAATCCTCAAGGTGGGTTTCAAAGATTCCACTCCAATTAAAGTGTTCCTCTCCATGCGATGGTCTAGAGGCAAGCAATGGCGGCTCGTGCCGATCACTGGTGGCCGTGGGTGGTGGAGGAGGAGAGTTAGGGATTTGGTTGTTTTGGGAAGAGAGAGAGAGAGAAAAACATGTTTTCTCTCGCTGATGAACGTATTTATAATCTACATCTCGCTAAGCGAAATTCAACTTTTGTTGCTGAGCGTGAAATTTCACACTAAGTGAATTATCTCCTCTGAGTGGAATTGTGCTTAGCACACTTATCTCGTTAAAAGAGTTACACCAATGGTCAAAATGTTCAAAATTCAGTTATGAACCTATAGTCCAAGTTTGAAGGCGGTCCAACGGTTAACAAGTTCAAGATCGTAGTTTTATCGAAATAGGTTTTGGGTCAAACTTGAAATCACACATTTCCAACACAAATCAATCAAACTTCATATAATCTAACATCCACACCAAGAAATCGCACAAGGATAATTCACACAACACTTTAACTAATCTAAATTAATCAAATAATACAAGAAATACATCAAACATTTATTTTCAGTCATCAAACTTTCAGGGCGTTACAAATAGAAATCCTATTTTAGGATCCCAGTAGAAGAACTTATTTGCATCTTCTCCGGTCTTCTTGTTCACGTAGTATGAATCCTTAATATCAAATGGTCCAGCCACGCACTACCAATGTTTGATCACTTCCATCATCAAACGAAACATAAATTCCTTAAGAAGTTTGATATGCTTTGACAACTTCTAACTTACCATCTTCATTCTAGAAAAAGATTTTTTGACGCACAGCCAAAGGAACAACACCCATCCCATGAATCCATTCTCTTCCAAGCAACATGTTAAAGCTTGCTTAAGAAGATACCAAAACAAACACAATAGGCCTTCCTCGACTTCCAACAAATACATCTAAACAAATTACTTCTTCTAAACCAAATGTCTTTCAACAAAAGTCAGAAACAACTATATTATGAGGAATAACATCATCAACAGTCTTACCAAACCTCCTCAGCATAGATTTTGGTAGAATATTTATAGCTGCTCCTTCATATGCTAGAATTTTGTTAATATTTTAAAATGTTAGATTTCAAATTTCAAGAGTCACAATTTGCGATAAAACATTTTCAAATCATTTCAAACTTGTGTAATCGATTACACAATACTTGTAATCGATTACTAGTGTTTCTAAACGTTTTGATTTTCAAATTTAAACATGAAGAGTCAAATCTGTTGATGTGTAATCGATTACACTATGATGGTAATCGATTACCAGTGACTGATTTCAAAAAATAAATTACCAAAAGTCACAATTCTTAAAGTGACTTGTTTCTGAAGAGTTTTTCAAAAGTCACAACCTTTAAGTGACTAGTTTTCAAAAAAGTCACAACTTTTAAAGTGACTAGTTTTCAAAAGAGTCACAACTTTTAAAAAGTGGTTAGTTTTAAAGAAATTGCCAAGAGTCACAAACTTTAACTTGAGTCATCAAATGATTATAAATATGTGACCATGGCACAAATTTTAAAAAGACCGATTTCCTTTCATGCATAACAGATTTCTTTCATTCATTTCTCTTCATCTTTCAAAAAGTTTTTGTTCAATACTTTCTCTTTCAAGAAAAGTTCATTGACCAAAAACTTGTGCTATTCTTCTTCTTCTTCTTCATTCCTTCTCTCTTCTCAAAAGATTCAAAGGACTAACCGCCTGAGAATTCTTTTGTTTCTTCCCTTCTCCCTCTTGACAAAAGATTTCAAAGGACTAACCGCCTGAGATATCTTCTGTTTCTTACAAAAGATTTCAAAGGACTAACCGCCTGAGATATCTTTTTCCCTTTCCCTTTAAACAAAAGATTTCAAAGGACTAATCACCTGAGATATCTTTTTTTTCCCCTTACAGATTCAAGGGACTAACCGCCTAAGAATTATTTGTCTTAACACATTGGAGCGTGCATCTTTTGTGGTACAACTAGAGAGTACATCTACTTGGGTTGTGATACTGAGAACAAGAGAGGATACATCTCTTGTGGATCAGTTCAAGTGGAGCGTACATCCACTTGGTTGTTCAAAGAGAACAAGGGAGGATACATCCCTTGTGGATCTTTGCTTGTAAAGGATTTTACAAGGTTATTGGAAATCTCAAGAATCGGTGGTTTCTTGGGGACTGGATGTAGGCACGGGTTGTGGCCGAACTAGTATAAATCTTGTGTTTGTCTTCTTCTTCCCTACATTCTTTACTTTTCTGCTGTGTACTTTTATTTCCGCTTTACTTTTGTCTAAGTTATTGTTTTTGTTCTTTACTTCCTCATAACTTAGTAGTAAAGCCTAATTGAATCTAGTAATATTAAGAAGGATAATTTTTTATTAGTCAAGACACATTAACAATTAATTCAACTACTCCCCCCCCCCTTTTTTAATTATTCTGAGGCCACTTGATCCAACAAGTGGTATCAGAGCAGGTTTCTTGAGAAAAGTTTCACAACTTCAAGATTCATGGCCTCCTTAAATTCTCTGTTTCCCGAGAGAAACTCCATCCATAGGCCACCTATCTTTAATGGTGAGGGTTACCACTATTGGAAAACCCGAATGTAAATCTTTATTGAAGCCATAGATTTAAACATTCGAGAAGCAATAGAAATAGGACCTTATGTACCCACCATAGTAGATGCAAGCACAAGAAAAACCTAGAGATAAATGGATTGAAGAGGATAGAAGAAGAATCCAATATAATCTTAATGCCAAAAACATTATTACTTCTGCCCTAGGAATAGATGAATATTTTAAAGTGTCAAATTGTTCAAATGCAAGGGAGATGTGGGATACTCTCGAACTTACACATGAAGGCACCACTGATGTGAAAGGATCTAGAGTCAACACCCTTACACATGAATATAAATTATTTAGGATGAACACTAATGAGAACATCCAAAGCATGCAGAAAAGATTCACACACATAGTCAATCACCTTGTCTCCTTAGGAAAAACCTTTCCTAATGAAGATTTAATTAATAAAGTTTTGAGATGCTTAAGTAGGGAATGGCAGCCTAAGGTAACTACTATTTTTGAAAGTAAAGATCTTTCTTCTATGTCTCTTGCCACCCTTTTTGGCAAACTACAGGAACATGAAATGGAACTTCAACGTCTCAACCAAAATGAAGAGACCGAAAAAAGGAAAAGAAGCATAGCACTCAAAGCCTCCTCCTCAATGAA
Organism: Glycine max; assembly: GCF_000004515.6. NCBI lineage: Eukaryota > Viridiplantae > Streptophyta > Magnoliopsida > Fabales > Fabaceae > Glycine > Glycine max. The sequence goes on from NC_038241.2 coordinate 10,208,822, forward strand.
AGAAGAAGAAGAAGAAGAAGAATCTGATGATGAAGAGGACTTCTCACTCTTTGTGAAGAAGTTTCATAAATTCGTCAAAAATAGAAGAATGGAGAGACGCCATAACTTCGATAATGGGAAGAGATCTCAAGAAGGTTCCCCAACACTTAAATGCTATAAGTGTAATCGACCCGGTCACATAAAGGCACATTGCCCCACAAATGAATCATGGCCAGAAAAGAATGAGAAGAAAATCCATGAAGAAAGAAGATCCAAGAAGGCGTATACTGCTTGGGATGACAATGACTCATCCAATGGTTCGGAGAAGGAGATCAACCTTCTATCCAAGGTCTATGAGAGCGATGAGAACATCTCTCAAGAAGATTAAGCAAAAAGAAAAAGTCTGACTTCCATCTTTAAAGATCTAGGCACTTCCATCTTCAATTAACTTGTTTATATGATGACTAACAAAATTTTATTTGTTTGTCTTGGTTGATTGCTATTGTGAATTTGTGCTTATATGTTTGATTGAGTTAAATTTTTTTCTCAAAGCATGAAGTTTTTTTTTAATGTTTGATAATGTCTATGTTCTATATCCTTCAATCCTTGTTTGATTCTTATTTGATATATTTTTAATGATTATGTTTGAAATAATTATGCATAATTTGACATGATTGAATTTTTTATAAGAATTATATTGGTATGCAAAATAGTTTAATTAAGTAAAGTATTAACCATGATATGTGTTGATGAGTCTTACTTAGATTTTTTTTCAGTTCTCTGGTAATCGATTACCACTATGTGTAATCAATTCCAGTAGAATAGACTTCTTGTAATCGATTGCAGTCTACATGTAATCCATTACATGAAAAGTTTTAGTTCTGGTAATCGATTACAGGATCTATGTAATCGATTACAGCGCATCTCCCTCTACAAATTCAAAAGGACATAAACGCAGCCATTTGCGATTTCTTCTCCGCGACGAACCCTTTTCTCCCAAATTTCAAAATCACATAACTTCCTCATTTCTCAACCAAATCACGTCCCACAAAGTCCAAAATTCATCATTTTTCATTCTCTTTCATCTCCACCGATCAAAACTTCCAGAAAATCCTTTAGATGGAAGAACCATCGAAGAAGCGAAAGGGCATTTTGAGTTCATCCGCAGTCATCGGAACTCGAAGTCACAGATCATCCAAGGCGCAGACAACCCAAATTCCTCCCTCCATATCATCTCCTATGTTGTTTTCCTCGGAAGAACAACGCATCCGGTACAATTCCCTTTTCTCTTCTCGTTCCATTATCGACCCTAAGTTTGTAGACTTATCTTTCTTTGATGATGAAGTGTTTGATTGCTTTCAAGCATTTCAAAATTATGGTTTAATTCAGTTTATCTCCATGAAACTTCCTTTTTACCCTGAATTGGTTAAAGCCTTTTATTCTAACTTGGAAATTCAAGAAGATTCCTTGATTTCCAAAGTTTATGGGATTAAGATGGTCATAGACCAGTCCCTTTTCTTTGAACTCACTCAATTATCCAGTGACAGTGTACCATTTGAGGGTACACTTGATGATGAGTGGAAGTTCGATTTTTCTGTTTCTGATGCCTACCGGATGGTTTGCACCAACCAAGCGGATATGACCAGAAGGCTTCTTGCCGGTTCATTGGCATTCGAATGCCGCATCATGCACTACTTGATTATGCACATCCTACTCCCTAGATCATCCAACCTTGCACAAGTTTTTGAGGAAGATTTGATAATTATGTGGGTTTTCTTAACCGGTCATCAAATCGACTGGGCCCATCTTGTGAGATATCACATGCATAAGGCATTGCAATCAAATGCTCCACTTTCATATCCTCATTTGATCACCTTGTTTCTACAACATCTTAATGTCCCTCTTGACTATGAGCCCTTTGTCAAAGTCAAGAGATCTTTCCCTATCAGTGTGAATGTAGTCTCCTCTTTCGAATACCGCAAAGAGAGGGATGGCTCTTGGGTGAAGAAGGATGCTCCAATACAGGCTATTGAAGACCGCTCTCCATCACCACCTCCTCAAAGAGATGATTCTTCATCTCTTATGCACAACATACTTGACAGGTTGGATGGACTCCACACCTTCGTCAATAAACATTTTAACTCGTTGGATAGCCGTATTGATGCCATGGATGCACGATTTGCAGGGATGGACACACGTATCACCAAACTTGAGGAGGATGTTAGCTTTGTTCGTCAGTGCTTTGACCTTCCACTACCATCCTCATAGACTTAGATTATTATATTTTGTTTCTAAAGCCTTGTATTTGGCTATATTTTTATGACATTTGAACACTTAGTATTTCTTTTAATATTTGCTTAGTATGACTGAACATGATGATTATATTTACTTGCTTTTGGTTGTTTATGGTTATGTGTGTTAAACTTAATTATTTTTTATGATATATATGTCTAGTGGTATGTACTTACATTTGGTATTGTGTGGTATGTATGTTTTCAAATTATTCATGTAGGTTTTATTTACGCACTTTGGCCTTTTTGATGTTGCCAAAGGAGGAGAGAAAATGGGTATTTTAGAAATCAAGATATTATATTTTCAAAACTTTAAAATTAAGCATAAATCCAAAAAGAAAGGGGGAAAAAGAGATGAGTAAACGATAGAACAAAACTTGTATGTATTCTCTTGATTTCACGATTGTCATCATCAAAAAGGGAGAGATTGTGGAAGCAATGCCTTCCAAGATTATTTTGATGATGCCAAAGAATCAAGAGTCAAATAAGTTTCAAGAATCAAGATCAAGATTCAAGATTCAAGAATAATCAAGATCAAGATTCAAGATTCAAGTAAAGAATCAAGACTCAAGATTCAAGAATCAAGAGAAGACTCAATCAAGATAACTATTAAAAGAGTTTTTTCAAAACATTGAATAGCACAAGAATTTTTCAAAAAGAAAAATCTTTTACCAAAGATTTTCAAAACTGATTTACAAAGTTGTAATCGATTAGCAAGATCATGTAATCGATTACCAATATTTTAAAATGTTAGATTTCAAATTTCAAGAGTCACAATTTGCGATAAAACATTTTCAAATCATTTCAAACTTGTGTAATCGATTACACAATACTTGTAATCGATTACTAGTGTTTCTAAACGTTTTGATTTTCAAATTTAAACATGAAGAGTCAAATCTGTTGATGTGTAATCGATTACACTATGATGGTAATCGATTACCAGTGACTGATTTCAAAAAATAAATTACCAAAAGTCACAATTCTTAAAGTGACTTGTTTCTGAAGAGTTTTTCAAAAGTCACAACCTTTAAGTGACTAGTTTTCAAAAAAGTCACAACTTTTAAAGTGACTAGTTTTCAAAAGAGTCACAACTTTTAAAAAGTGACTAGTTTTAAAGAAATTGCCAAGAGTCACAAACTTTAACTTGAGTCATCAAATGATTATAAATATGTGACCATGGCACAAATTTTAAAAAGACCGATTTCCTTTCATGCATAACAGATTTCTTTCATTCATTTCTCTTCATCTTTCAAAAAGTTTTTGTTCAATACTTTCTCTTTCAAGAAAAGTTCATTGACCAAAAACTTGTGCTATTCTTCTTCTTCATTCCTTCTCTCTTGTCAAAACATTCAAAGGACTAACCGTCTGAGAATTCTTTTGTTTCTTCCCTTCTCCCTCTTGACAAAAGATTTCAAAGGACTAACCGCCTGGGATATCTTTTGTTTCCCCATACAAAGATTCAAGGGACTAACCGCCTAAGAATCCTTTGTCTTAACACATTGGAGCGCACATCCTTTGTGGTACAAGTAGAGCGTACATCTACTTGGGTTGTGATACTGAGAACAAGAGAGGGTACATCTCTTGTGGATCAGTTCAAGTGGAGCATACATCCACTTGGTTGTTCAAAGAAGGGTACATCCCTTGTAGATCTTTGTTTGTAAAGGATTTTACAAGGTTATTGGAAATCTCAAGAACCGGTGGTTTCTTGGGGACTGGATGTAGGCACGGGTTGTAACTGAACCAGTATAAATCTTATGTTTGTCTTCTTCTTCCCTACACTCTTTACTTTTCCGTTGTGTACTTTTATTTCCGCTTTACTTTTGTCTAAGTTATTGTTTTTGTTCTTTACTTCCTCATAACTTTGTAGTAAAGCCTAATTGAATATAGTAATATTAAGAAGGATAATTTTTTATTAGTGAAGACACATTAATAATTAATTCAACCCCCCTTCTTAATTATTTCGAGGCCACTTGATCCAACAATTATCATATTCATTGTAAGCCTCTACATATGCAAATTTCTCCTTTCTATTTTAGTCAAATTTCTTGTTTCTTTTCTTTTCATATTTTATTTGTTCAATCCTTCTTTCTTTGCCAATTGTGCCATGTCCCTAATTTTTTTATTGATTAACTTTTTACGGATAAAAAATTCTAGGCCTGTGACAACCATTCAAACCAATTCATGTTTTGGGATTTGTGTATGACATCTAGATTTCAGTTGTCAAAACCTATTTAGATAATCCTCAATTGATTCACTATTAAATCTTTTCATAGTGGCAAAATCAATCAAACAAACTCAAGTTTCTTCTCTAAAGAAATGTTCATGAAACAGTCTCTCAAGTTGAGCTCAAGTGTAGATCAAATTTGGTGGTAAAGTAGTGAACCAAGTGAAAGCACTTTTTGTCAAAGAATAGGAACATATTTCATTTTATAAATTCATCTATGGTCAAATCACCACATTCAATTTGGTATCAAGCCACATGTTCTACAGTAGATTCTCCTACAAATTCTAAGAATTTTTTGGGATTTTATAACCCGTTGGTAATTCAAATTCTAACACATAGTTAGGGAAAACAAAAACAAAATAAGATTGATGTGCATACCCTATTTCAAAGCCATGTCAATTTGAGGCTTTTTCTATCAATTTGAGGGTTTTGAACCACATCATGGCCCAACCCAACATTTTGAATGTTTTTTCCCCTAAGTAATTGATTTCGTTGAACACTGAGCAAAACTTCATCAGCATTTTGATTCCTATTAACTAATAAAGGATTTTGAACAACTAGTTGTCTTCCTTCATTTGCAAATCCTACTTGAGGATTTCCTAGATCATTTTGATTATTCTAAATTGGTTCAATTTATTGGAATTTTCTGAATTTTTTGTCTATTAGCATGCTGATATCTAGGAATAGCCAAAACATCTCCAATTCGAGTTAAAATCTCATTCATTTGTTGATAACTTTCATTAGTAGTTCTCATTCTCAACATGGGATTCAAAATTGATGTCATATGATTGGTCAAAGTATTGACCAGATTTCTATGATCTATCTATTGTCTAAACACTCCCAAAGTTTCATTAGAAACTCTAGCCGAATCATACTACTATCACCTACTATCATATCTTCAGTGGGAACTTCCATATTTCTTAATTGGTTAGCACCATAACCATGACTACTGCCTCCAAGTTCTAAATTTCTATTTGTTCTTATATTAACCATAATGGGTGGCATAACAGGCTAACTTTGAGGCATGGGCATACTTAATTGTGGAATATTCATATCAGTAGAAAATTGTGGCATACCCCATGGTCTTGTGGTCAAAAATGGTGGAATATTGGTATTTGCTATCAGATTGCTTTGTGGCAAAGTGGTTTCCACAGTAGATGTCTAAACCTGTGAACGCATCACATCTTTGCTTATTGTACATATAACATCATTGTTTGGCTAACTTATAGCCATGACAACTTCATTGTTTATCATAGTAGATGGGATTGGTTGACTTTGTTCATTATTGTTATTTTTATTACAACTATTTGTAGCATTGTTGTTGTTATTATTGTAGCTTCTCTCACTATTTCCTGAATTATTAGTCATCCTACCACTTCTTAATAACATGCAATTCTTTCTAAGACTTGTTCTTAAGATAGAAAGTTATGGCAACTAGTCCCACCGGGAGTGCCAATTTGTTAAACGTGAAAATTGTAAATAGTTTTTTAAAAAAAGTATTATATCTGTCAAGTAGTAATTTTCACTAGTGATTCTATTAACAAATAAATGTTCAAGTGTGAAACAAAATCTATTTTTGATTGTAAGTTCTTTTTAATTAAACAAGCAACTATAGTTTTCAACTTAAGAGAATTGTCTAAGTATTGATAAAAATAGTGATAAAAAATTCTATAGTAATATCCATTGAACAATTTTTATAGAATTAATTTTGATAGTTGGTTAGATTGTAATAGTTTCAATAGAAATGTTGTTCAATAGTAATAAGGTAGATGGTAAGTTTAGTCATACATATTATAATAGTTCTAGTAATGATTTCGATAATAATAAGCAATGAAGATTGGATAAAAGCACAACTTTGAGAAGAAATAGAAATTGAAAAGAGATAAAGGTTCAGAGAAATTAAAAAAAAAACGAAAGCAAATTTTATTAAAAGTAAAATGAATACATACACTATGACCTTCAAACTCATACCCATTTTCGTGTAAGCGACGTGAGTGGTGTATGAGAATATGAGAGGTAGTAAATCAATCCAACGAAAATTGTTGTTAGAGGTCTTATTTATAGTTTCTAACACTAATGGTCAAATACAACAATTTACTAACTTCCTACATCTAACAGCTTTACTTGCTTCGTCTGGTTCCTTTGCAAAGAAACTGCTACAACTACTTTTGAATTCAAATTGGTCCTTCTGTTTGAGCACTTTTTTTATTCACATTATCACAATACTATCAAAATCATCTTCATCAAAATAACATTCTTTAAGTGTTTCTGATAACATCAAAACTAGTATATCAAAATGACACTTTTTTATGAGAATACTTGACTCTTTACAATTCTTTGAATTTTTTACTAATCTTTTATCATCGAAATAATAGTCATAAAAAACGAACTAAATTTTTAAACTTTTTTTTTTTCAAATCAGATATAACACTTAGTTATATTTTTTCTATTATTCTCTAATCACAATAAGAATTACAATTTTATCATCACAACTTATACTGTCCTTTAATGTAAACTTTGTTTACCTAAATTATCGAGATGAATTTTCAATTTTAATTGAAAAATCACACTAAAATTACTTAAAATTTATATCTAATTTTTTTTTCTAAAAAAATTTTAAATTAACATAAAAATGTATTACTTATAAGAGTTTCCATGGAAATAATTTTTGTCTAACAAAAAACATTTAAAAACACAAACACTGTGAATTTATGTTAGTAGTATAATGCATTGGTGATATACACTATTTTTCTAATAGTAATAAATAGTAAATGATTTTTATAGAATTAAAATTATTGTATGCTATTAATATATAGTTAACACGCACCTACAATCTATATGGATAAATTAACTTTTAATATATCAACGAAAATATTATTAATGATTGAAATTTTTAATGTGTTAAAATATATAATTTTCTTCCTAATGTAGTACTTTGGATGACAATATCCATATAAAGTATTACATTGGATGATCTTTTTATCACACTGAACAAAGCACAAAAGTAATAATAGCTGGAGTTAACTGACTTTTAGGTATAGATCAGATTCGTTGGCAGGTCTTTTCAAAGTCTTCAAGAGACAATTTGAAAAACTCCACTTCTAAAAAAGGCAGCATTATTCAATAGAAGTCCCATTAACATTAATTATGTATAAATGATATCTCCCTTTCCATTGCTGAAATCATCTGTTTGAAAATCTTGGAACTCAATTGTGGGCCTTGAAGGGCCAAGTTTTTTTGTCGTGCGGATACGGCGCACGTAACTTTTTTTATAGTCCTTCGGTACGGTATAATAGTGCTGCATGAGTGTGTAAGTAATTTCCATTAATAATAAAATGCCACTACTAATTTTACTTATCATTTTCACTTTATTTCTCCACCAGATATCTCTTTTATAAGATATCAATATCAATGCCGACATGGTTTGATGAAACAAAGTTAAAGCTTTGCCTCTTATAATTATATATGTTACATCAACAATAGTCGGAATATATTTTTCACTCCAATAATACAAAAAAAATTATCCAAATAATATAGTCCAAAAATTATTTATACAAATTACTATTTAACGTAAGAAATTAGTTTCTCCCAAACCAATTTCTCACCTTCTTTTTTCTTAATTTTTATCTTAGAAATTACGTAGTTATTTGTTTTAATTAGTATCGGCTTAGTCGATGTTAAACAGTATCATGCTCACCAATGAATATTACCTATTAGATTATAAAAAAAATAAAAAAACTACTTATTTAATTAAAAAAATGCTTTTAAAAACATAACATGCATTTAGCATCAGTTTGACCCTTAAGTAATCGATTTCTCACCTTAAATACTAATTTGTATTATTTATATAAATAATTTTTTCGTTATATTATTTGGATAATTTTTAAATTTTTTTGTATTATTGGGAAGAAAAATTCATAGATGTCGATCCTTCATATTTCAGCAAAAAAGCAGTGCAAGAGGTTTGCACTTTCGAGCATGGGTGTAAGATATCAAACCAAAAATGATCTTATTCTTATTTGTTAATTTTGTTTTTATTTGAATAAAAGTTTAGGAAAATAGTAAAGAAAGAAGACTTTATTCTAGAAATTATTACTTCCATGTTCCCTCATTATAGGACAATTTCAACTAATTTACGTTTATTAAAAAAATAGTTAATTTAGTTAATGATATAAAATTTGTCAATTATTTGTATTATTATTTTAAAATTATCATTTTTTTTTCTGTATCCATTTAATTATTTTTCATTAATGGGACAAAATAATTAAGTAAAAGTATGTAGGAAAAAAATAATTAATGTGTCTAAAAATTAGAAAATGATCTTATAAAAATGGACAAATAAATTTCTGAAAAAAAATCTTATAATTAGAGACGAAAAAAGTATTTACATAATACTAGTTTTTGGACCGTGTCACGGATGGGATATTGTTTTGGTCATTGTTATGTATATGATTCAATAAAATATAAATAATTTTTAATTTTTGAATATATATATATATATATATATATATATATATATATATATATATATATATTAAAATATTTGTAAACTTTTTAAATAATATGCACTTAAATAATATTATTGTAGTAATTATTTTATGTTAAAATTGTAATAAATCATGCATCAAGTCTGTGCTAGCTTTTATAAATTTATAAAATTGTAATTGCAATAATAAATACTTTTAAATTCCAAAAAAGATTAATATCTTAATTAAGAAGCTTATTGTTCATATTTGTAAGATAATGTAAAATTTTACAATAAATCATGCATCAAATCTATGCTTTTATAAATTTTCCTGCTTCATCTCATAAGAAAATATTCATGTTATATTAGATAAAATAACATATTCAATAAATTAGTTAAGTCTCATGTTCATTCTCCTAAGTTAAGCGTAAATTCTTCTTTGCTTTTTTTGGTTATATTAAAAAAAATTGCTGACAAAAAAAGTATAAATTCTCCTACTTGATTCAATAAAAAATGTTCATGCCAAGAATTTGATTTAAAAATTTATTTTTTAGGTTAAAAATATAAAATTGTAATAAAAAAGTTTTTTAAATGCCAAAACTATTCAAATAATTAATGTAAAGCTTTTTGCCCAAGTTTGTAAGATAATGGAACATTTTACAATAAATCATGTATTAAATGTTTTTTTTTAGTTACAGAAAGAGAATTCATAAATTTTCCTTGTTTCATTTCAAATGAAAATGTTGATCTTATGTTTAGATAAAAATAACATATTTAATAAGCTAATTAAGTCACGCATTAGTAAGCAAGAAAACTTCTATGTGTATTAAATGTATATAATAAGAATAAATTTAAAAAAACATTAATTTAACTCTGATAATTTAAATGTTAATGTAGTTTTTGGTAAATTATTTCTTCATGAGTTAAGTGTAAATTTTCATTCTTGATTTATTAAAAAAAATTCATCTCAAAAGTTTGATTTTATACATGATATATATGTGATTTATATATTACTAAGTTTACATAAAAAAATATCAATAATAAGGGAAAAATTAATGTTTCCATGTTTAAGAAAAAAATTTACAATTTACACTGTACCAATATAATAATGAATTAAATAAAATTAATTTAATGCAAAAAATGTAAATGTTAATATGATTTCAAGTAAACTTTTTACTTTTGTGAGTTAAGAGTAAATATGCCTACTTGATTTTGCAAAAAATGTTATCCTTCATTAAATTTATTTATATATAATTTCTATATTAATAAGTTTAAGTATAAATATCCTCGTATAAAAGAAAACTTAAATTTGTAGAGACATGAAATATTCTTCAATAATTAACATAATTGAAAAGATAATAAATAAATAAATAATGATTTATAACAAGAACTTTATACTAACACGTTCAATAAATTAGTTAAGTCAAATGATGATAAGTAATAAAAAAATTTATATTAAAATTATTATGAATACAAATCTATAATATATTATAGTAATGATAATAACAAAATCATAATTACATATGTTGTCAAAAAATTATATACGTTAATTTTTAACTCTCTGGTATGTAATTAATCTATAAAATAAGATATCATACCATAAGTTAAAACATAAAAGAATGCTAATAAAAATGAAGTAATTAAGGGATACATAAAAAAACAAATACATATATAAAAGAATATTATCATCCTATATTATTCTATGTGCAACTAACACTTCCTTTAAAACATTGAGCAAAACCAAAGTCTTATTTTTTGCCAATTAGCATCTGTAATTTGAACAATTCCTGAGTTCTTCAACCTTTTTGTACAATTTACCTCCTTTGTGTGCAAATAACCTCGGGATTTCTTGTTCTTAGCAAGAAAGAAAAGAAAAAAAAATTAAATAATATAATTAATAAATAATTTAACTAAAAAAATTTAAATGCTTACAAAATTAATATTCCATTCAGAATATGAGAATTGAGAGAGAGAGATGCAAATAAATAAAAAAAACTCAATAGCCCGTGCATATAATGGGAAAAAAGATAACAAATCAACACAATTTTAAAAGTACTTATTTTATGTATGTGTTATAGATATGGACTAACATGGAATTCAATAGATAAAAAACTAATAGAAACCCAATAGAAAAGTACAAATAAAAAATATTTTTTTAATAATATAAAAATAGGGTTAAAACATGATAATGAGCACCATATAAATATAAAAATTAGAACATTAGTCTGTCAATATAAAGATAAAATTAAATACAACAAAACCAAGTAAAGATAAAACAAAGCTCTATCAAAACAACAACATACCACTTGACATTAAATGAGATATAGATAAAAATTGAGTTGATAAAAATAATAAAATTCAACAAATAACAAACTAACAAAAGCATAACATGACAATTTCAAATAATAAAAAATTTAAAATAATACTAAAATAGGATCAAAACTGTTTTTATATATATATATATATATATAACATAAATGTGAAGGTTAATTTTTTTTCTTCCTGAGTTAAAACCTTCTTATCTTTGAAAGACAAATTACGGAATAAAAAATGTAAAAGTGAAATAAGCAATTGACTACAATTACGGAGCAGTTTTAAAATAGGCAGTTTTTTTATTCATAAATAAAGGGGTGAATTTAAGATCAAAATGATTTTTAAAATTAATAAAAATAACAAATATCTAAAATCAAGATGAGTTTCATTTGATTAATATTATTATTATTCTTATAAATAATTTAATGTGAAAGAGATGGCTCTGCTAGGGTTTGCTCTTGAACCCTAAGTAAATTTGTGATCTACGTGCATGCGATCATGGCTATGACTTTTGTGCTATAGGCGTTCCTTGATGTTGATTTTGAGGTTCCTCCAAAGGTCAGGTCTGCTTCTACGACATGTCTGCAGAATAAAACCTTGGCTCAAACGTTGCACCACACATGCGATATTCCATTAAGCCAATTGTCGGAGCCGTGTTTGAAAGGTGTTTGCATTTTTTGTTGACTTTGTTTACGAAAAACTACCCTCATTTTGTTCATCTTGCAAGGTAATTGGTCACTCGTTGGCTAATGGCAAGTTCTCGGTGAAAGAAGATGTAGGCAATAAAGAGGCCGCTAAGAAGAAAGTGGTTCAAGAGTTTGTGGCCAATTGGAGAAATTAGTGGTGGTTCCTAGTCACTCTAAAAATTCCCAGGGGGTAGAAATTCAAGATGTTGGTGTGGTGTCAAAGAAGATGCCAGCATCGAATTTGGCCCATGTTAATGTGACAGCTCCTAGCTATTATGGTAGCTAATGTGGTGGAGGTTTTTGGTTCGCGTATAGCAGAAGGAAATGATGTACAGGCAGGGGGGCAGGGGCGGTTCCCACTAGCAATAGTTAGAGTAATGGGGCTCGTAATCAAGATCCTGAGAATGTATCCCTAGAATCAGAATCTGGTTCAGAAAGATATATCATAAACCACCCTGTTACTAATGATTTAGCCAAAGTTTCTAGGCTTTGGACTTGGGAGGAGCAACATTCTTTGAGTGATGATAACCAACCTTGCTTTTGAAAGGGGTGTCGCTAGAGCGCAGAAAAAGAAAATTAAGTAGAAATAAAAACGAGCTTCCTCGGGTAAACCTACTGAAGGTGGTTCTCCCACTTTTTCTCAATGAAAGTTCTTTCGTGGAATGTTCGAGGCCTAACGAGTGAGGAAACTAGGCGTGTGTTGAGTCATCTTTGTAATACTAACAAACCTGATTTGGTTTTCTTTCTGAGCCATGGACCTCCTTGGATCGTGTATCAAATAGTTTTTGGAATAAATTGGGGTTGCGTTGTTTTGTTGTGAATGACAGGGAAACTCTTAAACCTAATTTATGGTGTTTGTGTTCTGCTGGCTTATCCCCCTCGGTGTTGGAAGTTGCTTCTCAGTATATTGCCTTTTCTATTACTGTTAATTCCAAGATTTCCTATTTTGCCACTGTATATGGCTCTGCGTCTAATGTTAAAAGGTGTGTTCTTTGGGCAAAATTGTCCTCGACCTCTTTAATCCTCCTTCCCTGGGCCGTGGACGTGTGTAGGAGATTTTAATGCCATATTGGGTGCGCATGAGAAGAGAGGTGGCAATCCCGCTCATGCTGCTTCTTGTCAAGATTTTGTTGCATTGGAAATCGAGGAAGACATGTCCTACCCCCATTCTTTGACTTGGAGCACGTTTGTGAGTTAATCAAAACGGGTGTGCATGTCTTTCTTCTCACGTATATAAAACTTGATATTTTAATGTCAAAGAATAACTCACAAATGTAGTATATTGATTGATTTCTTGTAATATTATTCTTTTTCTTCATCATATCACACCCATTTTAACATTTTATCTTATACTTCTCACTATTCTTATATCTTTTCTTTTTCATTTTTTATAAATTTTTTTACTTTATAAAATATTCTAATTAGAGTCTCCTAAAACTCATATGAACTCAATAATCTTCCCTTAGCTCCTACCTCGTGTGACTTGGTGTGACCTAGGTTGGTCATGCCTATTTAGCAAATGTGTCATCTAACAATTCCTACCTTTTTAGAAGAATTGTGCAAATGGTCTCTTCATCATATACTCACATGTGGAAGAGAGGTGGTGCCAAAAGGTGTTTGCTTAGTCGTGTGTGAAAAGAATATAGAATTTTATTATACTGTTGAGGGTGCCAAAGAAAAGAAAGTATAATGAAATTATGATTTTGCTACATATTATACAACTAAATTGTAATTTCATTACACAACATTTTTTACAACTTAATTAATGTAGTAAAATCATAATTTCGTTGTGTACAGTAGGAGAAATATTTTTGAAATTTTAAAATATTAGTAGGGATTAATAGAAACCCCCTAATGTGATAGAGTGTATCAATCATAGTAAATGTTGAATCCCATAATTGTAAGTTGGCAAATGCAAAATGCTAGGCTTGGTCGATGGTCCATTCGTGGTTTGATTATTTGGACTGTACACACATGTTTAATAACTCTTATAAAAAAATCTAAACAAAATTTCAAATCATCCACCTGTATTCCTTTCACCGTATAATTTTGACATATTTATATTATTTTTAAACAATCCAAATAAATCAAATTGACATTTTTATTTTGTATAATATTATTTTCATACCATTGTTCTCCATGTCATTTTACATTGAATTTTTGTACGTGGATTTAGTCACAAAGTAAAACGAGTACTTCTGTACAAAAATATGTGAACCCTCGAACACCTTGATGTGATAAATGACTTTCGACTTTCTCTTATTTTTGTGGTACGTACGAGAAAAAAAAAGCCTATTTAAACAAATGTAATGAGAGAATTTTGTATTTAAATAATAATATTATACCCTTTTACAATAAAAAGATAATGAAAAAAGAGAAAAGAAAACGAAGAAGTATATCATATGATAATTAATGAAATAGAGAAAGATTAAAAAAAAAAGTTAACGTTAATGAACATATTTTGAAAATATTATTTAAAATTATAAATAACAAAACTCATATAATAAACCCTAATCTAAAAAGGAGAGAAACCCATAGGTGATACGATTACATGTAGGAAAAAAAATGCAAACTTTTTAAACATCGATTTACTAATTTTATCAAAATCTCACCTGTTTATAATCTTTTATTTTATTTATAAAACTTAACCCTATGAAAATTCACACGATAACCTATTTTTCAAAAGGATTAATTCTGCCCTCTTTTTCTTTGAAACAGCTAAGTAAAATGCAAAAGCAAGACTCATTAAACCAGACAGATCTACTCAAAAACCACGCGAATTGTGACCTAGGATGAACTTTTGGCCCATTGTTTTCACATCAAGAATACTGTTGGTAGCTTCTCAGGTCTCAACCCTTGAGAATTGAAATGGTCACTTCAGATTTCTTAAAACCTAATTCAAACTTGACGCGTGGACATTTTTTTATTAGGGAAAGCATATATTAATTTCCAAAGGCCAACCAAAATTAGACACCAAAATTCTAATACGCAAGAACCAAAGCATCTTTTCGCTCCGCACGTGAAAAACAAGATGCTTTCACACAAACATCTTAACAGTTCTTTAGTTTTGTCACTAATTCACTGTAAAACATGCACTGACCTACTGAATTTACATGTCTTTTACCAATATCTTGATATTGAAGATTTTTATCTTTTCATTATTTTAATCTCGCAGATCAATCGCTACAAGAAAATCCGAGATTAACATTACATATTTTATATAACTAAATGTCACTTTTGCTGAATATGTTTTACTATTGTTTTATTTTGGTATATTTAATTTTTAAATTTTTATTTTTATTTTTTATATTTTAAAAAGTTTTATTTTAATTTTTATGTTTTTGAAAGTTTTTTTTTCGTATATTAAATTTTAAAAGTTTTATTTTGACTCTTTATAATTTTTAAAATTTCATTTTGATTCTTTATATTTTTAAAAATTTCATTTTAATAATTTATTTTTATTCTGTTAGCAAATATTAGTGTTTTATTAAATTTTAAAATAATTAATTTAAAATAATAATAACTAAAACTATCGTTATTTTTAAAATGCATTCAACCACACTTATTTTTTCAACTTTTGTTATCTTTTGCAAACTTCGTAACCACCACAACAAAACATTAAAATCACTATCCACTCAGATCTGTAATGAGTGTAACAATACATCCATCACTAACAAACAGTTCAGATCCGTAATCTCCATCCACCAAACAACACCAACACGCCATCCCATAGTCACACCATTTCTCAGCATGCACAAACACAGATTGAGAGTCTTAATGGTGATGAGAAACTTTAGATTGGATGTCATGGTGGTGATTTTGGGTCTTGATTCAATTTTTAGCTACCATTATTTTAAAATTTAAAAATTAATAGAACACTAATGTTTGTTAATTAATGGAAATCAAAATAAATATCCAAACTAAAACTTTCGAAAACATAAATGATCATAATGAAACTTTTAAAAATATAAAAGACTAAAATAACACTTTTACAACTTAATTTATCAAAAGAAAACTTTCGAAAACATAAATAATTAAAATAAAATTTTCAAAACTTAATATTCAAAATGAAATAATACTAAAATATATTGAACCAAAAATAACATTTATAACTTAGATATATCAATTAAACTTAACAAATGCTAATTAATTAGTGCCCAAAGGATATGGATTAAGAAACTTAAAATAAAAATATTTTTATTAAAAAATAAAAAATTATATTGTCTAAGGTTTCTTTTTATTTTTTTTCATTATTTACATAATAAATATTTATTTTTCTCTTTTAGTTTTAGTTTGTTAGAAAATATTTGTTAGCAAGATTTATTAAACTTTTATTTTGGTAAAAAGAGAATGATTTGGTCGCCTAACGTGGGGACAACGAAGAGTGTGAAAGAACATTTGAGGTTCACTGCATGAAGATACGAGGTTTTGTTTTATCTACTTTGAATTATTAATTATTACTACGTTTGCGAGCTCCAATTGTGAAGCAAAAGGAACATAAATTAATTTTTAATTTTCTCCAATTTTGAAGCATTGCATGACGAAATTGAGCAGCCCCAAAAGCGTTGGTTTAGGTAAATGATCAGTGCTACTCCAAAAAAGTATGCACCCTTAGCCGGAAAGCATCACTAGTGTTTGAAAAATCATTGAAAACCAATTAGAAGAAGAATTGGTGAGGTGATTTACCCTACTCCAAAAAGTGTTTGCAGATTAGCAAAAACTCGTTTTTTAAATTTCTGTGGGCTGTAATATTAATTGGGCCTTAGATTATATTCTGCAGCTAATCAAATCCCCTTAACCTGTATCCTTTTCTCTTCCACTCATCAATATTTAAATAAAAACAAACCACCCTTCTTCGACAGAAATGCTAGGCGACACAAATGTCAAATTTATAGTGCTTCCGGTTGTGAAAGAAATTGGAATATATTTGAACATATCCATTCAAAAAGAAGGAATAGACTAGAGCATCAAAAGCTTAATGACCTTGTTTATATTCGCTATAACTTGAGGTTACAACAAATGTATTATTATATTGATTATACTTTGATTGTTTACCTATTTTGTCTAGATTTTTTTATTGTTGATATATGAGCGTTTTGATCAATTTAAGGATCAACTAAGACAATAAAATTATGACTCAATCAATTTGGAAACCCTTGATGACCATTCTAATTGGGTGTTGGAGGAGTCACCACCATTCTTAACTCGTAAAGAGGTGGAGGCTTTATATAATGATCTTGTAAACATATCCATTCAATCAACTTCAGATTATATTTGTATGTTTCTTAATAACATTAATATTTATTAGGTATCACTTATGTACTTATGTTAATTGCTAATTTGAATCTTTAATGATGTTGTCATAGATAAATTAAATCAAGATGAATATGAGGATGATGATGTGCCACAACCACCCGACAACACTATGGAAGATGTTAATCCAAATGAAAATAATATTGGTGAAGAGTCTCATTCTTTTGATGAAAAAGGATGACATGAAGTTGACCCAACATTGGCTCCTTAGATATAAATCATGGATGTTATCATATTGATGCTATTTGTGTTTTCATTTCAAAACTTATTATGGACTTGTGTAATTGTTTTATTAAATTATTATTTGTGGACTTATGTTATCAACTTTAATACTTTAATTGTTAATTTAAATTTTGGAGTATAAATGAATTTTTCTTAATCAAATAATGTTAGTTATATACTTATATATAATAAATACATATATAATTTTAAATTTTTAATATATATCGAGTTAAATCGGATCAATTACCGACTCACCGATTAGACCATTAATCCATTACATCGACAGGGTCAATAACTGGGTCGGATCTCACAACTAACACTAAGCCTATATATGATTAATTTTAAATTAAAAACCCAGATATAACAAACAGATCATCACAAACAGACCATAACCCTAGATGTTAAAGAAATTAATTGGGGGGAAACACAATGATCCCTAGCTATCACTAGCCAGAGATTATATAATACAAAGGCATGCAAATCCACCCACCGATCATTGCATCCTCTCTGTCATTGTTGTAATTAAGTTAATCGGTCCTATATTTAATCAGATGTTACGCAAGCATATCATATATTCATGATCAGGGGAAAATATGCTATATATGAAGGACTGGATATGTAAAAATTTTACAAATTTGTATACCCGCCACCCCCTCTCACCAAAAAGAAACTATGCCCGCACACACATTCCCAATGCCTTTCTATATATTGGGGGGGATACGTGGTTTTTTTGCTTATATAAATTTAAAAAAACGTGGTTTTTAAGCAGACATATATAGACAGAGATACATTATATAATTTTTTTAGACATTGAATTTCATTAACCTAACAGTTAATTTAGGAGTATATATAAGTAGATTAAGTATATCGAATTTCATATAATTTTAAAACTATTTGATATTTTAATCAACCAACTTTATTTTTAATTTTCAATATATATAAAAACAAATATTAGCTATAAGATTACATACATATGAATATTTAATTTATGTAAAATTTTACGTGCATGATCGTTAAGATGATATCACATGATTCAAATGGTAACTTTGGTAACTTATTGTTGAGTATTTTGATATTATCTTAATAGCACATCAAATTTTAGATAAAATCAAATATTTATATTTAGGAAATACTATAATTAATATTTACTTATATTTTAGAAAAGTACATAATACATTTATTTGAATTTGATAAAATA
This sequence comes from Glycine max, assembly GCF_000004515.6. Lineage (NCBI taxonomy): Eukaryota > Viridiplantae > Streptophyta > Magnoliopsida > Fabales > Fabaceae > Glycine > Glycine max. The sequence continues at coordinate 10,227,513 of NC_038241.2, forward strand.
TCAAATAATTTTGAAATTTATGGCATGGTCTAATAAGAACTTTAAATTTAATAGTTAGATTATTAAAATTTAGTTTTGAGTATCCAACGCCGCCGTGCTCCGCTTTACTGCTCAACCCTCAATATTTAGATTTGAACTATATTATCGTCAGTAAGCTGAATCTCACCTGATTCCACCGAACAGTATATGTATATAGAGTTATTATTAAGTAAAATAACTATACCATTAGTTATTCTTGAACACGCATATATACATTAGTATTCTCTTTTTATAAATATTAATTGAATTATTTAGAGACAATAAATATGAAAAAGAAGTATTGATATAAGGCACATTTCATTCTTTATATTATTGGACACTTATATTTTTAGTTCTTTGAACAATTGTTTTTTTATTCCTTAAAAAGTTATTTTTCTTATTCTCTCAATTTTGAAAATTTACTTTTAATCTATTTATTTGTTTGTACTAATAGTGTTACAATTTGTGATTGTTTTTCACAGACAAAAATTTTTAATTTAATTTCTTCAAAAATGATTTGTAACTATTTGAATTCATCAAAATAAAATATGTAAAAAATATCACAATTTAATATCTATATTTTTTATTTTTCTTTTTTAAAACTACTAAAATATGTAAAAAAAAGACCACTAATTATATGAGTCAAATATTTTGATGATTTAAAATTATAAGAAATTATTTTTAAAAATTTAAATTAAAAATATTTATTTTGACGATTAAAAACGATTACAAATTATGAAATCATAAACATAATAAACAAAGAGAAATTAAAAGTAATTTTTCAAAAATTTGATAAATTAATAAAAAAATAAATTTATTTTTAATGAAAAACAAATAATTACTCAAATATAAAGAATTAAAAATATATTTAACTCATTTTTAAATTTAGTCATATTTATCCGGCCGTCCACCTCCCTAACCTTTTTTCTAAAGAAAACATGTCTCTGTTATTTTCATCTCATGCGGCATGCCCTTATTTGAAAGCATATAAGAGTTGCAAAGCCTTTAAATCTTAATCGATTTTTTTATTTTATGTCTAATTCAAATTGAAAACCATTGCAAACCAATTACTGTTACTTCTAAATCTCTCTTTGCCATTATTTAATCACCCATGCACACGCCCATGACCTGAATATATACATCCATCAATATTGTACCCAAACCAATGGATCATGGAAAAATATTTTTATAATATTTAAATTTTATTATAACAATTTACTATAATCATCAATATTGTATTATATATAGTATTATAATTGTTTTAAAAGTTTGTTGTGATGCAGCGAAAATTCAATGGGGCCAGCAGATACAAGTAAGATGTAATTGTTATATATTTTATATTGAAACTTGAGAGTGGTGCTTATGTAAAATTGTTCTATATATAGTTGGCCCCCCCAACCGTCTATGTCTAGCTCCGCCCCTGTTAAATAACTTAATCTCACGTACATATAATATATAAAGTTTTTTTTTTAAAGCATATAATATATAAAGTGACCAACTTAATTTACCATTGGTAACATTGACTTCTGCGTTTAGAAAGGTGGAGCTATTACACCCTACTATTATATATACAATGAGGCTAGGAAACACGCAGTACGAAGATTTAGGTCTAAGCCCAAACTCAATGCATGTTTTTAGTTTTGGGCATGGGAGGTTAAAATTGATCGAATATCAAGCTGCTTGTGGATGCCACGACAGATCTTTGCAAAAGTATTTAAACTCATTCCACTATATTATGAGACATTAAGAAAAAGCAAAGCACAGACTACGTGTTGATTCTCTTCCAAGTACATCAAGCAAATATGAAATATCAATAAGGAAACTTATAAAAATTACCCGTTGTCCTTTCATTTATTCGTTCTAATAAAATTTTGTTATAGTTACTAGTTAGTTCATGTGCCACATAGCTTTCACAATAGAATATAATGGTTTTTTTTTTCTTTTTTTTTTGTCCTAACAAGTAACTGGCTCTAATTTTTAATTTCCTTCCAATTTTGGATGTTATAATATTGTACTTAAGGGTTTGGTTATCCCCCAAGCATTACCACGAACAACTATATTTATACTGTTAAACGGCAAAAAAAACGTTTTCACCATATGAAGTCGATTAACTACATAAACCAAAGTACGCTTATTATGTAAAAAAATTATGAACTATTGAACTGTGCGTCCAATTATTAATCTACAATAAAAGTTTAAACCAAATGAAAAGCTTTCTAAATATTTAAAGACATGGTACAAAAGAAGAAATGAAAAGCTTTCTAAATATTTAAAGACATATGGTACAAAAGAAGAAATAAAATGTTCACGGAACCAAAAAAGATAAAAGGGAAGAGAAGATCGACAACAACCAAAAAAATAAGACTCTTACTAATCAGAGTGCTTAAGGTATTGGTTAAGGAGATAAAATGAGAAAATATTTATTATCTAAAATATAAGAGAGCATAAAAAAGTTATCCGCAATATAATTTTGTGCATTCCAATAAAAATATTTCTTCTTTTAATTTCTTAACTAATATCTTTAGAGTATCTCTAATAAAAAAATTTTAAATGAGTTTCTTAAGTTATTTTTTTTATCTTACAGTGTTCTGTCAATTTAAGAAATTCATACCAGAAACTCTAAGAAATTTTAAGAAACTCACACTTACTTTATATTTTTTATTTTCATTTAATTATAGTTTAATTATGATTTTTTATGTGTCAAATAAATATTATTTTTTATTGCTAAAAACAGTTTTTTTCATAAAATATAAATTTTATTTTTAAGAAACTCTCCCTGTTACATAAATTTACTCTAATGAAGAAGAAACGATAATAAATAATTTTTTTTACTTAAGAAATCTTTTAAGAAATCCCATTAAAGATACTCTTCAAACCACTAGTTAGCATTTGTCATAATAAAAATTGTGTGGTTTGAGAAGCTTTTAGCCCGTCGTCCAATGAACAAATGAAGCAATAAATTTTGAAATTTAAACTCAATAAAAATAAAGAGAAAACAAATTTAAGAATTTTGTTTTCTAGAACTTTAAAAAGATTATACATGTCAGTATAAAAAAATTATATTATCATTCAATTATAACTTATTATATAAGATAAATTTGTTATTTTTAAAAATACTTATATTAAAGTAATTTAAATAATGGTTTATTATTAAATTTAAGAATGTATAATAGTGCCGATATTAATTAAATATGATACCGGTAATTAATATTGGGACCGTAGAAGGGCACCATACTCCTTTTGAATAGGAACCTAGGAGGTCGTCATCAAACTTCGAGACTGTAGACTGTATTGGTCTATAATGTGTTATTTCAGGTGACTAAATTCGTCAGCACCAGCACCTAGCATATTGTCTTTTCAAGTGTCCTAAGGCTTGAATTGTGAATAATTTCTTAAGGATTGAAACAGATATTTATTGACCAATTGTATATTCCCCCTCTCTCATTCCGGTAAACTATTGGTAGATATAAAAGTATTCAAGAGCTTTTTTTTATACTTGTATTCAAGAGCTTTTAAATAGGCCCCATTTAAATAATTCTTGTTGATGTGATATCAGCAATTTTTATGGCCACTAGCCATAAAATTATGTTTTATATAAATTAAACTAGTCAATAATCCGTGCATACACATGGGTGGTTCCGTCAATTGATTTTCGATGAATGAATTAAAAAAAATATTGTAAAAAAAAAGCAAAAAGACTAACATTCATATATTATTATTATTAATCCTATTGTTGCAACCCTTACATGGGCTAAGCACCATCACCTTCACTGTCATTGTTACGGTAGGTTATCCCAAAAATCAAACCACAAAAAAGTAGACAAAAAAAGTAAAAGAACTATAATCAAAATTGCAAAAAATAGAATGAAGATCAGAAGAGAACTCTATCAAAAACAGAAAATCCAACACAAAGCAGAATAGCATGAAAAAAGAATAGATAAATCCATAGCAGAATAGCATGAAATTTGAAGGTGAAGTACCTCTCAAATAGCTTGAACCTTCCATCAAAATAATAATAATCATAATAATAATAAACATGCATAAAACAAAACATAAAGAAAGAAACTTGGCGGCTGAATATTTTTTCGTGGATTACCTTGCGAGTGGGAAAGTCAGAAAGGAAAAAAAAGACAGGAAATATCAGTAATGAAGGAAAAACATGAAACAAACTAAATAATAATAATAATAATAATAATAATAATAATAATAATAATAATAATAATAATACCTACAGTAAAATATAACTTCATCTCCATGGCTAAAATCGTTGTTCGCGAAAAACTGGTACGAAGGTTGAACAATATATTTGTCACCAATGCCAGTGTTTAGTGTAGTTAATCACATCTACTTAGAAAAAGAAGATAATAAATCTAAAATTGTCCCGCAAAAGCATACACCATATTTTATTCTATAATGATTAATATGCAAATTAGAAATTACCTACTAACACATCAGATGAAGCTTGTCCACTCAATATTTCTTCAAATATAATAAGTCATATACATGTTCAGGAATTTCAAGAAGCTCATGTTTTTTAGTTGTACATCCACTCAATAAAGCATCAATTTATTTTCTTCCCTAATTTTTTTATTTATTTTCTGATTAGAAAATAAACTAAGAAACTATAGGAGAACAGAACTTACATAATAATAATAATAATAATAATAATAATAATAATAAAACAAAGCACACAAAAAGAAACTTGATTGTTGAATGTAATCAAATGTAATAATAACAAAAATATGATACAATGATTCAACAATTAATTACGTGTATATTAATATTTAATGAATTGTTATATATAGTAATCAATTATTATATGTTAATAAATGTAACGAAAGCCATAATTTTTTGATGAATCATCGCATGTTACGATGATTTGATTGGATAACAATTAAAGTAATTAAAAAAATCAATTGGAATAATATGTTTACTATTACTATTAGCATCAACATTGAATAAATTAAATAAATATTAATTGATTACATGTTAATAATTTAATAAATAAATTAATAATAACAGCTAAAGTATTATATATTAACTTTAATGATACGATAATTTAAATTTTAATTAGAAATTTTAAAATCTTGCATGATTTCAGTTTCAATTTTATAAACACAATAAGAAAAAATATGAAACAAATTACTATAACTAAATAATAATAATAGTCAATCCATCTAAAAAATTTGTCATTCGATGGGAATATGTTGTAGTCACTACTAATGGCACATGTTGCCCTATCATATTGTTCTCATCTTTCTTTGTACTCTTTCTTAATTTTTATTATTATTTTTTGTTTTGATTAATTATTGTTATCATTATTATTAATCTCCAATCCTTTAATTTCTCAGGGCCGCACTCTTTCATTCCACCCCTCCCCTGCAACTTAAACGCCGCAATCATTGGGACTCCGTTACTTTCTCTCAATTCCCTTCGCTTTATCTTTTTGTCATTTGATTCAACAACTTCTCTTGATTTATATCAATTTTGTCTCTTTTAATTATGGGTCTACATTATACAACTCACTCATTTCACCAACCAATAATATAATCTGCTATTACTATAAGCGAATAATAGGTTGTTTATTTTACAAAAGTGAGAATAAAAAAATGCATAATCTCGAGCAACAAAAATTGAGTAAGAATCAATGACTTATTTGTTATATAAGAATAACAAAAAACAAATAGTTTCTAATCATTGGTTGATGGAAGAGCCACAGTAACTTCAATTTTGTGAATATTGAAGCGAGAATCCTATCCTTGCCGAAATGTGAAAGCCTAAAAATTGATATACCCAAAGTGAGAATAAAAAAATGCAGAATCTTAGAAAAATAAACATTAAAACACAAAAAAAAATGTTGTTTTAATTAATATATTTTTTTGTTTTCATCAAGCAAGAGCTATGAACAGATTGCTACTTGAGAAATTCTTCTTCCACCATCTTAGTAACTATGCATGCATCTCATCAATAACACTTGATCAAGACATAGGGTTCCACATCTCTGACTCTAAAATGTTAACAAAAACTTCCAAAAAAAAATATTACATCATCACATACTTGATCAAGCAGGAGAAAAAACATAATAAAATAGAATCCATCAATAAAGTCACAACTGCATGAAATTTGAATTCCAAAAAAAATAAAAAATATGTGAAATTAAAAAAATTATCAAGACACAAATGATACATGAATATAGAATGAAGGGGCGGGGGGGATTGTAACAATGAGAATTAGGTATCAATCAAATTTTTAAGAAAATAATATATTATTTTAAATACTTTTCTATAGAATCAACCTCTTTTTCAAAAAAAGAGAAAGTTTGTTTTTTTATGATGGTAAACAAATACTATAAATAAATAAATTAACTTTTTTCTTAAATGTTTTAAAAATAATTGATGCAACATAATTTGAGAATTATTTTTCTAATTATGTAACTACTTTTTTTTAGTACGTGCAAAGGATCACACATGAAGTGTTGTAAGGTTTGCTATGGTGGTGTTTCGCGGGTTCGAATTTGTGTTTCTGTTTCAGGTTTTCATTTTTCATTCCAAAAACAGAGATGTACAATTAAAACATTATTAAAGAAACTGAATACCTTTCTGCAGATGCTATTGTGAGTCCATTTGAATCACACATCAGAGTCTGAAAAACTTCCTCAAGTGGCACGATTTCCTGCAAAGAGATTAAAAGGAAAAAAACAAAATAAAAAATAAAACCATAATCAACACAAAAACTGAGGAAATTTGGCAAAAAAACAAAACAGAACTTAAAACTTCCAACACCAGGAACATAAAAACAAAACCCAGAAACACTCATCAATCCCATGCTTGCTACTCCTATTTTTCAACTGCAAGAAAAAAAGGTAGACATGAATGATATGGTGGCAAGAAACAAATCACAGACCAGTGAAGCAGAACGTAGTAATGTCTTGAAACATAATACCTGCCGCAACAAAAAATAAAGTAAAAATATTAACTACCAAGCTGCAGTGAAAATGTTCATATCCTTTTTTATTGTTATGCTAGAAATAAAACAGCAACAACAACGTTTTTTTCCTTATTATTTTTTTTTACCTGCAACAACAGAAAGCAATAGAGTAGTAATGTCTTGGAACATAATACCTGTTGCAGCAAAAATAAAAATAAAAAACATTAGAAAAGCAAACATGCATGAGAACGAAAACCAAACATTCATGAGAACATAAAAAACACTAAACAAACAACCATGAATTACCAGGAAAACATCAATAACAGGAAGCAAAAGTCAAAACTTCTCCACTCAACAAAAAATGGACAACAACAAAGGGACCAAAAACACATAAAAATGAAAAGTTAACATGCATGAGAACAAAAATAGCAAAGGGACCAAAAACACAGAAAAATGAAAAGTTAACATGCATGAAAACAAAAATAAAACATGCAACCAAACTGCACTTTTTAGTTATAACTAATAATTTTAAAAGTGCCACAAGTTTAAAATTAAAATAAGAAATAAGAAAACATACCCAAAAATATCATCTTGACATTTGATCAAACACATAACCTGCAACCAATAAATGTCCTAATGAACATGATCAGAAAATGCATAACTGTGAGCACTAAAAACACCACTGAGCCACAGACACCCTGATCCAAATAAAAATTGCAAAAATAAAAACCGCAAAAAGATACTGTGAGGTGTAGAGCTTGCATGCAAATCCAGATAATTACGCACTGAGGAAAATACATAAAAATTATAGCTTACCTCGTAGATTATCCCGTAAAACTCTAAACAATATCATAAATATGAGTTTAAGGAAAAAATAGCAACGAAGCATCCAAATATTATTATTATTATTATTATTATTATTATTATTATTATTATTATTATTATTATTATTATTATTATTATTATTATTATATACAATAAGGCATAATCAAATCAAATAACAAAGAGCAATCATGAGAACTAAAAACTTGCGATATTATACCTCTCTTCCAGGGTGGAATGGAACTTCAGGTCCACCCGTGACCTCAACGGCAACAACGCTAGCCAACTGCGTCAACACAAACACAACATTAAGTGCATAAACACCAAAGACAAAAAAACATCACCAGGTAGAAATCGGCGTAGCTCAAAATAGGGAACTCCGCCTTGAGTGGCTCCAAAAGCCTAATAGCAATGTCCGAAGGGTCCACCAGTGTTTGTGCCCTTGTCAAAGGTTCCAGCAGAGTGCCATCTGCACACGAAACACACCAAAACGCGTCAAAACGATAATCCATAAACTCAATCGTAAATAACAGTGATCTAATGTTAAATAAAAAAAATGCACGCCAAACAGAGCATTAGAAGAGTGCATCTCTTCTCAACGATGAAGCCTCTAAGCTTCTTTGCCTTCTCAACGGCCTTTTGACAAAGGGGTAAAACCAAACGGTAGTAAAAAAAAAAAACCAAACAATGAAAGAAGAAGAATGTAGAAGAGGAAAAATCGTATAACAAAACCCTTCTTCTCGTGTTTTTTTTTTCTCCTTTTGGTCCCATCTAATCTCTCACTCACCCACAAATCCATTTTCTTGTGGTAGAGGTGCATGCAAGGGGGGAAAAGAAAGAGAAATGGAGAGAGAAGGTGTGAAGGAAAAGATTCAGAAATAGAAAGATAAAAGATAAAAGAAAAAGAGGAGAGGATTGAGGAAGAGAAAGAGAAAGAGGGGGAGAAAGAGAAGATTAAGGAATAGAGAGTAACGTGGAGAAGATTGAGGAAGAGAAAGAGAAGATTGAGGAAAGGAGAGTAACGTGGAGAATATTCAAGAAGAGAGAGGAGAGTTCCGATTATTAAGTGAAATTAAATGGAGAGTTGAAATCCGCCAATCAGGGAGTGACATAAGTTCGAAATTGCACATGCAACGCGACACGTGGCGGGGGCAACAGAAAAAAGATGCAAAAAAATAAAGGAGCAAAATGACCAAAAAACCGAGAAAATGAACAGCTGTCACAATCTTAGGTAGGGGTATTTTAGGAATTTCCAGAGAGTTCTCTTTTATAGATAATATATAGATTTCTAACTATAAATGTTTTAAAACTAGATAAATAAGTTATATATGTGTATTGTTTTTGTTTTAAGATTGAAATATTTTGCATAACTGGACATAATACAAAAATACTTAAGTGTACAGTTACATTAACATGTTGTGGGTCCAAATAGAATTGTATATATATTTTTTTATGTAAAATTTCATATTCAAGTTTTATTGGTAAAAAAATGTGTTTCAGAGGGAAATTTTTTATTAAAGATGACTAAAAAGAAATCAATCAATTTATATTTTACACCAATAACTTATAACATGATAGCCTAAAAAATATACAATCACAAATCTTCACCTAATTTTCATATTTTTTAGATACTTTATTTTTTACAAGAAGAAAAAACAATTATAGTTAATATTTTCCTTTCCCTCCCTAATTAAACGATTATATTTAATATTTTGAAGAAGCTTATAGGTTATTAGAAAAATATCATTTGAACAATGTTTAATACTTTTTAATCTCCTAAGCTATTTTGTAGTACTAGTAATCTATGAAAATTCACTTTTTATTCTTATACATATTATCAAAATTTAGGTTGCAATATAAAATGGTGTATTTACTAGCAAATAAATTGTGATCTTATATATTTACAAAGCATATCTATATAGGACTTATATTCTTTGTAGAATTTCTGGTGCTTGGGAACCTCTCCTTCTGCTTTCATAGTATGTCGTCGGTAGAGATACATACTTACAAAGATACTTCGACTCTCAACTTAAAAGACTTCTTCCAATATAATAAATAGAAATAAATAATGAGTTATTTCAAGAATCTAAACCTTTATATATACATATTTATTATGGGTCTAGTATCCATAAACTTCATCTTTTAGATTAGTGGGAATGTTAATGCATGATTACTAGATAAAGAGGTCATGATAATGATTATATTACTTTTAAATAAACTTTTTCCCTCAACCTTCAATAGAGCTAATTTGTTTCTTACTGTGTGTTTATCCAAGTGGTATTTGGTTATGACTGAGGGTGTTCGAATACGGTTAAGGGGTGTCTTGCCATGGCCCAATGATACTTCACTAAGGCAAGGGTACCTATTATAGACCAAGAGGTGTTTGACTATAGCCAAGGACCCGTCTAGTCATGGCTTAGGGGTGTTTGACCATTTTATGGGGGAGTCAAGAGATGTTTGATTATGACAAAAGGGTGTGTGGCCATGGTCAATGGGTGTCTGGCTATAATTTGGGGTATTTAGTCTTGAGTAAATATAGCCCAAGTATATCCATTTGGGTAAAAAAAAAATACTAAAAAATACATATCATAAATACATTTTTTTTAAAAATTATCCACGTGTATTAAAAAAATACCAAATGTGTTTTTAAACTCTTTCCTCACATCTATTATTTATTGAAAAATAAAAATTAGTACTAGGGAGAATAGACACGCAAAAAATTACAACCTTTATTGATAAACTAACATAATAACAAAAGATTTGATTATTTTTCATGATTTTCTTTTTGCATAAATGACTTTGGTTATCGAATATATCATTTTAAGTAGTAATTTAATTTTCTGAATTATGTTGAGTAGTTAATGATGAAACTCAAAATATGGGGTTGGTTATTATGTTAAATAACTTAAAAAATCAAATTTGTAAACTAGACTTAAATAACTTAAAAGATTTTAAATTAAATATATAAATTTAAGTGTTGTCTCATTTATAAGCGAATTTTATTTATATTTTGACTCCTTTCATTTAGTTCCTTTTTTAAAAAATACCATTTATTTTGACTTTTATTATTTAAAATTAAAAAATTAACCAAATAAAAGATTACATTATTACAACCATGAACTGATGTTAAGAATCGCTTCTTAGCAGAGACAAGTATTTCTTAAATTAATGGTGATATTTTTTTTCCTGTATTGTCATCTCGTGGAAGAATGGAAACAACACGTTGTCGATGAGTTGTATTGGCAGCTGGTTTTGCCATTCTATGACAAAACGATTAAGAATTAATTAATCAAAAAAATAAACAGAAACTAAACCCCACTCTTATTCTCCCTTTTCTGTTTAATTTTTGTCTTTTTAGTTACTTCTTTTTCCCTCGCACATTGGGGAATTGGAGTGTTGAAGACCTTAGTTAATATTGTATGATAATACACTTAAATTTTGTCTTTTACTTAGATGGGTAATAAAAAAGAAGAAAATATGATAGTGAGGTTGATGATGATATATCAATTAAAATATTGATTCTGAAGGGTATATATATTTTAATCTCCAAACGCATATCATTTACCAACTCAAGCATATATTTTCCTAACGAGGGTATTAGTCTCCATGTAGAATCTCTCTCTATCTTTCTTCTTTCTTCTGCACCTTATGGCTTCCTTCCACACTCTAAGTCACTACTTCAGTCACATCCCTATGCTTCTCAAAACAACTCCTTCAGCTTCACATTTCATGCATTAGTTGCTGAGAGGCCTATATACACTAATCTAGCTTCAGCGTTTCTTTTCTTTGTTTTTAACTCATGATTTTGTAACACTTCCGTTGATTCCATTTTACTGCTTCGTTTGACTTGGTTTTTCCTTTGTACACTACACTTGTCCGTCCCTCTCCTATGTTCTCTTCTTTGTATTACACGTATGCCTTGATTTTTGTGCTTTCTCAATTCCCTTTTGCACCCTTTCTTTCGGCTTCTGTACATCTGAATAAACATATGTGCAAACTTTGAATTGAATAAATCAAAACCTGTGGTTTCTGTTTCTTCTTCACGTTTGTGTTAAACTGATCTGAACAATTATCAACCCCGCCATGATGTGAAGGTTTGTTAATTTGTCTTCTAGCTAAGCAAGTTTTTGCAGGATAATATGAATATATATCTAATATCTCTATTCTCAATAGTCATATAATCCATTGAGAGATAGGTTTGGCTCTAAGTTCTTCTAATGTCATTACTCATTAGTTCTCAAAGGTTATTTTTTTATTTTTAATTTCTTGAATTTTCCTTAACCCACGAAATCGAAGTGGTTGGTTAACTAGTGTCTTCACATGGATTTAACCATTTGTTACAATCTTTGGTCAAGCCAAGAAAACTCTTTTTTCCAATACCTGTTGTGTGATATAGCACTGTTCAATCCATGAAAATGACTTACTTTATTTGCCTAAGATTTCTAACTGTCACTTCCATGTGGGTGCCACCATAAGAGTTGTAGTTGGCTATATTGTGTTAGTTCATTGGCTACATATATATTTGCACTGCATTTCTTGTTCTTAACTGTTGTTGCTGACACTTTACCTGGATTTTCTGTCTACAGTTACAGATAGTTAGCAATAAGGTGTAAAGGCTTGGCTGATCAACATCAAAGAAAAAGAATCAGGAAGCAGAAAGCTGAAAAAAAGCATTTTCCTACAAAATGAGTTAGTATGTCTAGTAGAAAAGTATACCTATGTGGAACTTTGGTGGTGGCAGTTGCAGGTTTTCTCACAATTCCTCAGCTGAAAAAATGAGAATTCTGGAAGAGTCACCTTCATATGCCCATGGTTCCTCCTCCGCAGGTCAAGAGCCTCAGGATGCAGATTATGATGTTCCATGTCTCAGTGATGAGCTAGAGACCATGATACTGGCAAGATTTCCAATACCAAAACACTGGAAGATGTGTTGTCTAAGCAAGCGGTTTCTGACCCTTCTGAAGAGTGGTGAAATCTACAAAATCAGGAGGGTGATAGGGTTCAAGGAGCCATCAGTTTTTATGTTAGCAAGTGGAGAGAAGAATTGGTGTGCATTTGATGGCCACTTCAGGTCCTGCAGGAAGCTTCCTATCATTCCATCAGATTACAATTTTGAGTGGGGGAACAAGGAGTCATTTTCTGCAGGGACCTATATCTTTGTTTCAGGAAAAGAGGTTGATGGTGGTGTTGTTTGGAGGTATGAGTTAGCAACAAATGAGTGGTTCAAGGGTCCTTCAATGCTCAGTCAAAGGTGCCTCTTTGCATCAGCCTCTTGTGGTACCATGGCTTTTGTTGCTGGTGGAATTGAGACAACAACTAGGGAGGTTTTGAGTTCTGCTGAGAAATACAACTCAGAAAGCCACATTTGGGAGCAACTTCCAAGGATGATACAAAAGAGGAAGTCTTGCTCAGGTTGTTACTTGGACAACAAATTTTATGTGCTTGGAGGGCAAAACGAGCAGAAGAAAGACCTCACTTGTGGGGAATTCTATGATGAAGACACAAACACTTGGAACTTGGTTCCTGCCATGTTCAAAGATATTCCTCTTTCAACTCCAAGATCCCCTCCTCTTATTGCTGTTGCCAACAATGAGTTGTATACCCTTGACGCTTCCTCAAATGAGCTAAAGGTTTATCTTAAGAAAAGCAACTCATGGAAGAAGTTAGGACCAGTTCCAGTGAGAGCTGATGCACGACTAGGTTGGGGTGTGGCTTTCAAATCCTTGGGAAATGAGTTGCTTCTTATTGGGGATACCTCTGCCTCCTACTCACAACGTGCCGTGATGAAGATATACACTTGCTTCCCTGATCCACATGTTGAGAAATTGAAGTGGAAGCAAATTGTATGTAGCAGCACCAACCTTCACCCCTTTATTCACAATTGTGCTGTCATGTTAGCTTGAACCTTGATGCCAATCTCCAAAAAGTATAAGGAATATATAAGAAAAGTTTGTTGGTTATTAGTATGGAGTTTGTCTTTTTTACTTCATGCTTCTGTTGTTAATTTGATCTTTGTTTAATTCTTGTAAGCCACATGAAGGTGTCACTTCATGAAACTCCTTGAGTGTCTTAGGCTAGTTAATACAATGTTTGATTTACATTTTCATTTTTCGTTTTTATTTTCTGTTTTTATTTTTTGAAAATTATTTTCATTTTCAAAAGATTAGAATTCTGAAAAATATTTAGTTTGACTTTTTGTTTTCTACTTTCAAGAAATAAAAACATTGAAAATACGTTTTCAAGAAAAAAAATGTATTTTTAGATTTACTTAAAATTACATTCCTTGTCACCAGAATTTCATTTTACCCAAAATGAAATTTCTGGTTTCAACTAAAAACACTAAAAAGGAGATTTTATTGTTTCCAATTTTTGGTTCGTTTGGGAAAATATCTTTACTGAAAATAACAGAAATTCAACCAAACATATTTTTATCACCATTTTTTATTTCCAGTGAAAATGAAAACAGAAAATAATCAAATCAAACACCCCCTTAGAATCTTGTTTTATGTATCTTGTTTCTACAACTTTACTTTGCATTGAGTCAAAATGACAAGTACATTTGAGGGAGGAGAGAAGCAGATAAGAAGCTTTATAGTTCAAATGCTATAGCGACTTATTTTATTTCCTTTGTCTCAATTTCCTGATTTAGTTATTTATATAAAAAATTCATAAAGTTGGACTATAAGAAGGCCATTCATTTATTTATTTTAAGTCTGAATAAATTTTCAACAAACTGATCATGTTGAAAAACATAATAAGAAAATAAAATAAATTATTAAAAATTAAAGTGCATAAGTTAATTTTAATTTAATAAAAAAACTTAATTTATTTTATTTTGTTATTTTCTTTTCTAAACATTTATTAAGTTATTTATCCAAAGATGACTTACATTTTGTCTTTTGGGATGTGGCATTAGATAGCTAAAGGAGGGAAGATTTCAACCCGGTTCTCCTCCTCTAGTGGAAAGTTAGGTTGCCACCTCAACTGTTGCTTAAGTGACGTGTATTGTGTGGAATTTGTGAAGAGGAATATATATTTACGGAAGAATCATTGCTTAGTAGGATATCAACTTGTCTATTTTAACTAGTAGTAGGTAGATCATGTAATGCACCGGAAATTTATATTTTTATTATTAATTTAATTGAAATATAATAATATTTTTTTAAAATTTAATATAATTTTTATTAATATATTAATTTCTAAAACGCATTCATTTTGATATTTACTGTATAAAAGAATTATAAATTTTAATAATACCATTAAAATTAAGTAAGATGATATTTTAAAAAAAGTAAAATAATAATGTTTATTTTTATAGTAATATTCCATACTGGTACATTTTTAAAATATACGTGTATACAAACATATTGATAGTTCATATGAAAAATCCTAATTTTAAATATTGTTTGAAATATTAATGATTTTTTTTATAAATATGATTTTATATTGACCAAAACAAATTGTTATTAGGAATGAAAATGTGATGAGGTAGGTTAAAGTAATAGTCTTTCATCAGAGTTCCATTGAATGAAAATATATCTCTTGCGCACCTGTTACTTGCACACATATCCTTTAAGCAAGTATAATGTATTTCATAAATATATACAAATATATATATATATATATATATATATATATATATATATATATATATATATTAAAATAAATTCATGTTTAATTAAATTAAATAAAAACAAATAAATTTGAAACATTTGTGTATTTCTATCAATAAAACAGATTTTTAGCATCATTTAGTAATTATATTAATAACAAAATAAATTATATATGATAATTTCATATTATTACCTAAATATTTTATTTTAAATTATTTTAGTTGATACTAAACTTATTAATTCAATATATATAATAATTTCATGTAAATATTGTAAGGCTAAAATATGTTTGTATTCATTAGTAAGTGAGGCAATCTTACCTCCCAAGGGGCATTAGATAGAAGATTCCAAGAAGATTGAGCCAAAGATGAAAGAGAAGGTCCTAGGATTCTCATGAGTCTTAGGATAGATTTTGGGCCCATGGGCTAAGTATGAATCCACTTATCTTTGTACATATTAGATTAAAGTTTCATTAATTTTGGGCCTTGTATTTATGGCTTCATAATGTAGGTAGAGTACCCTAGAAATATAGGATTTTTCAACCCTTGTATTTTAGGGCACCTAGACTAGTTTTTGTATTAGGGGTAATTTTGTAATTTCACATGCACTAAGTGAATATTTGATGTGTGTGTTGAAAAATAAAATTTAATTGAATTGGTAGAAGCCCAACCCAATTAAATTTTAGAGGGGGAGGTGAGCATTTGCTTACTACACCTCATTGCCACATCATATAGTCACACTTTGTGCATGTCCTTCATGTTTTACATACCTCGTGACACCTAAGCACACTTAGTGGAGAATCTTGGAATTGATCTTGGATTAGTGGGCTGAACCATAACTAAAATTCACTAATCATAATTAGTGAAATTTTGGCTCCACAAATTCAATTTCAAATTCAAGTTAAATTTGAATTTCAATTCAAATTTTCCTCCAATTTTGTGTGACACTTAAGCTATAAATAGAGGTCATGTGTGTGCATTTTTTTCAACTTTGATAATTTGAATATTAAACTTCAGATTTCAGAGCTCTTTTAGAGCATAAAATTTTGTGTTCTTCTCTTCCTCTCCCTTCATTCATCTCCTTCTTCCTCTCCCTTCATTCATCTCCTTCTTCCTCCAAGCTCTTATCCATGGCCTCCTATGGTGGTGAGCTTCTTCTAGACTCATCTTCTCCTTGAAGTGGCGTCTCCTCTCTCTCTTCCTTCTCCATTCCGCCGCCATTCATCTTCTAAGAAGCAAAGGAATTCATTGATGAAGGAGATCCTAGGCCTCTCCAATGGAGCTTACATCATGTGGTATCAGAGCATCTTCATCTAGGTGATGTTCTTTTGCTTCCTCTATCTTTTTGTTCGGTGAATTCTCTTTAATTCCTTGTTCTTCATCTTATTCTCCATGTATATCCTCCATTGTCTTGTGGTTTGGTGCTGTTTAGAGTATATTCCAAAAAAAAAAATAAACCGATTCAATCTTAGATCTACACTTGTTCTTGCATTTCTATGGTTCAAATTTTGTAGATCTACTCTTGAATCATGTTTTTGTGTTGATTTTAGGTTCTATCATTTTTCATTCATAATATTCTGGTGCTGAACCTTAGATCTAAATTTTCTTCCAAAATATTGATTAGAAAAAAAAAACACAAGAATTTAAGTGTAAATCACTTAATCCATGTTGTCTTAGAGTCATGTTTAGTCATAGTAATTGTCATATTATGTTCTAAGTTTGAGTTGAATTTTTATTTTGTTGATTCAATTCTAGATACATTTATTCATGTATTCTTGTCATTCTTAGCCTATCTTTTGAATTTTGAGTCTAATTCGTGCATGTTATTTAGTCCATAACATGTTCTAAATCAATTCCTAGAAGTAGTCTTGTTGAACTCTTTTTTTTTTTTTTGTTTCCTAAGTTTCCTACATGATGCCTATGATGAAGTTGAGTTGTGGTGCTGAGTTGTGGCTTAATTTGTAAATCAAATAAGTCTTAAGCTCTCTTGAATTGTGTTATTCAAGATAATTGAGCATGAGCAAACACAAATTGTAACTATCTAAGCCTTAAGCAACATAAACACTACTCTTGATTTCTAGGTTGAAATCGCTGGTGCTGGTAGCTTGAACATACGAACTTGTATAAATTATTGGGAATTGGTCACTACGTTTTTTGAGCTAAAATTTTTACTGAATTTTCTAGACATCTGGAAAAAAATTATGAAAAAAGAACCAAGCGATTTGGATTAAAGGAAAAAATAATAAAAATCATACAAGTTGATAGAAAAATCAGTGTCCAGGAAAAAAAAAAGTGAAGGGAAAGTGTACTTGTTGTTTTGGATCAAAATTTGTTCTATAATTGGTGCCTATTTTATACCAATCCTAGTTCTGAAATTTCAATTGAAAATTATTGTTAATACAATTTCCAAAACTAGAGGTTTCTTGAGTTTTTTTTTGTTTTTTGTTTTTAATCTACTTTAGAGCCATTCTAAGTTTCTCTTTGAGTCCTAGCTTGCGTTTATGTGTTTTTCATTGCTTTAATTGTTTAATAATCCTTGAAAATTTGTCTTGTTAAAACTCGATTGGTTTAACTTTCATTCCATTTTTTGGTCTTTGGTTATTGCTTGTCTCTTTGTTTCCTTGTTTGTGAGTTGTCATATAGGGAATTGGAAAGGAGGATTAGTGCCATCCCTTGAAGAATTTGAGTCAAGAAGCAAGGGGAAAACCACCTTAAGAGCTATTGGACTAAGAAACACTCCAAATTGAGTGAAACACCAAAGAGAGAATAGCCACCACAATTGAGGACTTGTTTTTTTTTTTTTTGTAATTTTGTAATTGGAAATTTGCTTTGCTTTCAAATTTTGTAACAAAAAGGCCTTTCATTGGAAGTAAGTTGGGAGCCTCCAATAGGTCACCCTACTTCCATTTGTGTGTAATAATTTTAGGCAATTTTCCCTTAGGATAGTGAGTGTTTTGTTGGGAACCTTAAATGAGGTCATCCAAACACTCTTAGGATCCGCCTAGTTTGCATTTCTTGCACTTTAATTTCTTGCTTACTTTCATAGCTTATTTCCTTTACTCTCCATTGTCAAACCGCCTAGGTAGCTTGCCTTTTACCAATTAGTTTTTACCTTATCTTTCACACCTCTTTTAGTGTTTATTTTGGCTAGTTTCAACCATAGTTTCTTTTACCTTTTGTTTTCAAACCCCCAACAAGAAAGAATCATAACTTAGGAACCAACATGAGTCTTCATTCTTCATCTAGTGTTAATGGTGAGGGTTCTACTCCTAAGAACCCCTTGTATAAGATATTAGATGAGTTGAGATCCCTTAAGTTGTGGAAAGAAAAATAAGAGAGAAAATAAAAAGGTAAAAAAAGAGTGGAAGAAATAAGTCAAGATGAAAGAGAGAAAATAAGAGAGGAAGAAAGAAGAAAAATAATGAAAGAAATGAAAAGAGAAAAACATGCCTCCTATAGTAGTCATGACTCTTGCAAAAGTTTAAGTGAAGAACTTAGCAACTATTATAGAGGGCGCCATAGTTCACATACTAAACATCACTCCCAAAGAAGAGAAAAGGATAGAAGGCCTCAAGAGGTTAACATTAGCCTCCCATTTTTCCATGAAAAAGATAATGTTGAGGCCTACTTAGATTGAGAAATGAAGGTTGAACAACTCTTTGCTTGCCATCATATTAGCGAAGAGAGAAAATTTCCATTGGATACCCTTAGCTTTCAAGGGTATGCCCTCTATTGGTGGACTTCCCTTGTTAGGGAACGAAGGATTTATGGGGATCCTCCAGTAGAGTATTGGAATGATCTTAAGAGTGCCCTTTGGAAGAGGCACATTCCCTCCTACTATGAAAGGGAGCTTATGGACAAGCTCCAAAGGCTTAGACAAGGGAGTATGAGTGTTGAAGAATATAGAAAACAAATGGAACTACTCCTTTTAGGAGTTGGACTTAGGGAGGAAGAAAGAACAAGCATAGCTAGGTTCCTTAGTGGCCTTAATATGGAAGTGAGGGACAAGGTTGAACTCCTTCCATATAGGGACCTAGATGAGCTAGTCCAACTTTGTATAAGAGTGGAGCAACAACTTAAAAGAAAGCCTTCTTCAAAATCTTATGGCTCTCACTCTTATCCAAGGAAGGACTAAGCCCATGGAATTTTAGGGGCTGCACCTTCAAAACCCAAGGAAGATAAGGGTAAGACCATAGAGAAATACACCCCTAAGACTAGTTCCCAAGAAAGGACTAGCAACATTAAATGCTTCAAATGTCTTGGGAGAGGTCACATTGCCTCTCAATGCCCCACAAAGAAAACCATGATCAAAGAGGAGACTACTTCTTGCCCTTCCTCTAGTGGAAGTGAAGATGAAGTAAAGGGTGAAGAGTCTAGTGAGGAAGTCTACCCCCATGAAGAAGGTGACCTCTTAATGGTTAGAAGGCTCCTTGGAGGTCAATATTGTGATCTATCTCAATCCCAAAGAGGGAACATCTTTCATACAAGATGCAAAATTTTAGATAAAACTTGTTCTCTCATTGTGGATAGTGGATCTTGTTGCAATTGTTGTAGCACAAGATTAGTTTCCAAGTTGAACCTCACTATCATTCCCCACCCAAAACCTTATAAACTTCAATGGCTCAATGAGTAAGGGGAAATGATAGTTAATCAACAAGTGAATGTACCTTTCTCCATTGGGACATATAAGGATGAAGCTAATTGTGATATAGTTCCCATGGAGGCAGGACATATTCTTTTAGGAAGGCCATGGTAATTTGATAGGAAGATCATTTATAATGGCCTAACTAATGAAATTACCCTCACCCATCTTGGCACTAAATTTGTGTTGCATCCTCAAACACCTTCACAGGTGGCCAAAAATCAACTAACTATGAAATATAAGAGGGATGAGGAAGAAAAACAAAAGAAAAAGAAGGATAGTAAGGCCTTGTCTTCAAAGGCCAAGGGGAAGGAAAAAGAGGAAAAGGATTCTTCCAAGAAGATTGTTAAGAAGGAAAATCATTTTGCAACAAAAGGTGATATTAAAAGAGCACTCCTTCTTAAACAATCTTTCTACCTTCTCCTATCAAGGGAAACATCCCTTAGCACCGCCATACCTCTTGAGCTTGAGGTTATTCCTCAAGTAAAGGAGTTGTTGGATGAGGGTTTGGTTCGCAAGAGCTTAAATCCTTGTGCTTTGTTGGTGCCTAAAATAGGTATTATTAGGCACCAAATCCCTATGATAGGTGGTATGATGAATATGCTGAGTGGTGCAACACTCTTTTGTAAAATCACTCATCCACCCAACATCTTCATGGTTTGTGTACATAGGAACTCATTAGGTAGGTTTGTTCTTATTTTTTGTTTCAATGCAAACCTAGGTGCTCATGTGGGATACCTTAGGTTTGTCATAATTTTTTGTAGGAATAATCAACATGAAAATAAAGAAAAAGGTATGTTTTATTCCATTACTTTTCTTAACTTTTTAAATAGTGATCAAGGGCTTCCCATGGACCCTAAGAGAATAAAGGTCATTCTTGAGTGGCCTACTCCACCAAGTATAAGGGAAATTTGGGGCTTTAATATCTTAGCAAACTTTTACAAAAGGTTTGTCCCATATTTTTCTATACTTGTAGCACTACTCATTGAGTGGGTGAGGAACTATATTCTCTCATGTGAAGATGGCCAGGAAAGGGGTTTTCAGTCCTTACCGTACTCTAACATACCCAACATCACTAATACATATGTTTTTATTCTTTTTCCAGGTGTTGAGGAAAGAATCCATGAGTTTCAAGAACCTCTGGATTTGAGGTCAAATCCTTTTCAAGGGGGAGAGAATGATGCAATCCTATCCCCCAAGGGCATTGGATTGAAGAATCCAAGAAGATTGAGCCAAAGATGAAAGAGAAGGCCCTAAGGTTCTCATGAGTCTTAGGGTAGATTTCGGGCCCATGGGCTAAGTATGAGCCCACTTATCTTTGTACATATTAGATCAAGGTTTCATTAATTTTGGGCCTTGTATTTAGGGCTCCATAATGTAGGTTGGATACCCTAGTAATATAGGATTTTTTAGCCCTTGTATTTTAGGGCATCTAGACTAGTTTTTGTATTAGAGGTAGTTTTGTAATTTCATATGCACTAAGTGAATATTTGATGTGTGTGTTGGAAAATAAAATTTAATTGAATTGGTAGAAGCCCAATCCAATTAAATTTTAGAGGGGGAGGTGAGCATTTGCTTACTACACCCTATTGCCACATCATATAGTCACACTTTGTGCATGTCCTTCATGCTTTACATGCCTCATGACAACTAAGCACACTTAGTAGAGAATCTTGAAATTGATCTTGGATTAGTGGGCTGAACCATAACTAAAATTCACTAATCATAATTAGTGAAATTTTGGCTCTAAAGTTTGGCTCCACAAATTCAATTTCAAATTTAAGTGAAATTTGAATTGAAATTCAAATTTCTCTCCAATTTTGTGTGACACTTAGGCTATAAATAGAGGTCATGTGTGTGCATTTTTTTCAACTTTGATCATTTGAATATTAAACTTCAGATTTCAGAGCTCTTTTAGAGCATAAAATTTCGTGCTCTTCTCTTCCTCTCCCTTCATTCATCTCCTTCTTCCTCCAAGCTCTTATCCAAGACCTCCTATGGTGGTGAGCTTCTTCTAGACTCATATTCTCCTTGAAGTGGCGTCTCCTCTCTCTCTTCCTTCTCCATTCCGCTGCCATTCACCTTCCAAGAAGCAAAGGAATCCATTGATGAAGGAGATCCTAGGCCTACAAGCTCCAATGGAGCTTACATCAGTAAGTACTTGAATTTTATCTTTGTTTCTTAATAAATTTTTGTTTCATTATTACTTGATAAATTTTTTTTTGTCCTTAACACTTTTTTTAGTCTCTCATAAATTAACAAATTTTTGTTTGTTCTCTCACAAGAAAATTAATTTTTTATTAGTCCTTAGACTAATAACAAATGAATTTTTTTTATCAAGAAACAAATACAAAATTCAATAATTTATTATAAACTATAAAAATGTGTCAAGGACCAATAATAAAATTGTTTTTTTATTAGTGACTTAAATAAAAAAAATATATCACGGAATAAACACAAAATGAAAGTATTTATTAGGGATCGAAAATATATTTTAAACTATTATAATTATTTAAAATTGATAATGAAATTAATTACTTTCACTATACAATTTAAAAATTTAATTACCTTTATTTTTTTTTATTAAATTAATTAAAATATATATTTATCATGATTATCTTAATTAATTGAAATCAATGTATATAAAAATTTAAATCACTCATATATCAGTTTTATTTATTCTAATTTATCAGTTGTAAATACCATAGTTAATATAATTATATTTTATAGCCATATTTAACAATTACATTAAATAAAAAAATTATGTATGATATTTAATGTTATTAATTCTAAATATGACTTTTTCCAATAAAGTTATAGAATTGTGCTTTCTAATTTTCTCATTCCTGAAGTTAAGAAGTTTTTTTTGAACAAATTAATTTATATAACAAAAATAGGAATTAAAAAAAGAAACTAAATTTTAACTAAATGAAGTCACGTATTATTTCATTAAAATCTTCTTTATGGAGTTAATTACACTACTACAAAAATTGTCTTTTACGATGCTAGAACAACAACAATTCTACCAAAGTCGTCTTTAAAAATTGTTGGTGACATTTTTGTAAATAAGGGGATGCGCTAACGGCGATTTTAGGTAAAATTGTTGTAAAAATACTCAAATTTAAGATGGTTTTGGTGAAAATTGTCTTAGATAGCACAACTTTAAAGACGATTTTACCCACAACTGTCGTTGTACTGTGAAAACTTAAAATACTCCAGCCCTCACGTTTCTAAAACATTTCAGCTCTCACGTTTTTTAAACACTTTAGCCCTCCGTCCACCATGCTCTCTGCCGACCAGCTCTTCTACAACGTGTATTGCGGTCGCCGCCTCTCAGACAACCTCGCTGTCGCCCTCAAAGAAATCTACAACTACCAATTCTCCTTCCGAGAAATCGACACTTTGAAGCTCCTGTTGTAACGACCCGCCTCGTTGCTATGATATCATCATCCTAAACTGCGATAAATTCAATTTTTAAATAAAAACTCCCTTAATTTTTGCTTATGAAAATAAAGATAATTTTTGTCTTGACATACATTCACCAAACCATACACATTTACTTAAGAGAATATATATATATATATATATATATATATATATATATATATATATATATATAGGAATAGTAACTAAATACACTTCATACACATAATGGAAATTAAGATCTGTTCATACATATAATTAAAATTTGAAATTTACATCTTTAGTTCAACAAAAGGAATAATGAACCAACTATGAAGGAGTTGATTAACAAAACACAACTCTCTCCCAAAATAATCTCAACGTGATCACGTCGGCTTGACGGCTCCTCAACAGAATCTCATTCCTGCACCCTACTGCTATCATTCTGTTCCCACGAACAAGGTTCACGATCATCACAGGTATCAACCACACGATACAAAATTGCAAGGGTGAGTTCATTATAAAAAGAACCAATGCTAAATCCAAATAATCACAATTAGCAAGAGAACATAGGCAAACATCATGAGCTTACACAACATTCATTATTCAACACCCACATTCAACAATTATTCATCATCCATCCATGGATCCAATCAAGACTGCTCAAAATGATGCATGCACCTGACCTCAACTCTCAGATGCAATGCGGTACGTACCGTATCAAATACCAAGGAAATAGCCTAAGCGTGTCCACACAACACCTCACTTAGGAAACCATGCAGTATTTGTCGAGGCCACCCAGTCATGCACTGTAACCCCCCCCCCTCGGTGATCAGCCTGGGCCACAAGGGAGTTCCCTACCAGGTGACACACCCTCTAGTACAAAGTACATATTGCCACAGTTTATACTATTTCCTATGTCATATGAGGCATGAACCATGGGCGTCGTCATGTACCTGACCATGGATGAATTAAAGCGCCTAAGCATCCCCTCAGAAATTCTTAAATCCTTTAACCACTTTATTTTCCCCCACAAGGGACATCCGACAAGGTCAGCGCACCCCACATGAACATACACAACATATGATGTATGAACGTGGGCGTCGTCAAGTACATGACCATGGATGAATTAAAGCGCCTAAGTATCCCCTCAGAAATGCTTAAATTCTTTAATCACTCTAGTTTTCCACACAAGGGACATCTGACAAGGTCACCACCCCCCGTCCACGAACATACACAACATCCAACGTATGAAACATGGGCGTCGTCAAGTACATGACCATGGATGAATTAAAGCGCCTAAGCATCCCCTCAGAAATGCTTAAATTCTTTAACCACTCTAGTTTCCCACACAAGGGACATCCGACAAGGTCACTGCACTCCCCCATGAACGTACACAACATGCACATCTCAATGCATTTCCAACATCATCAACATTCCATTTCAATATCATTCTCAACATAAACATCATCTCATCTCAATGATGTTATCAACAACAACAACAACCTCATTTCATATTCACATAATCATCAATAATAACATCAATTCATGTTGACATGATCTTTATTGGCAACGTCATCTCAAATAAATATCAACATCACCACATATCAATTAAAGTCATCAATAGCAACATCAACAGTAAGTCGCATTCCACATATACATATTTCTTTCATGCTTGAGATTCACACTCCCCAGGTCTTCAAACAACACAAGTCAAATAAAGACAATAATTTCATTCATCAACAATAAATATATCGCATGCCATTTTTCAAAAACATAGTTTTTCTTGAAAACCAGCATGCACATCAATAACAATTATATCACATCCCATTAGTTAAAAATGTTGTTTTCTATAAAGGAAAATCAACATACAACAGGGACAGACATTTATTCTCGTAGCTAGGTTCCCTGACCCTAACTATGGTGTCAAAACGGTAAATTTTATAATAAACTCCCCTCACCTATCGTGAGCTCCCCGTCGGTTCCTCTTTGCGTCACTTAGAGGCCTCTTTTTCGTTCACACTTGTCGGTTCAACGCAAGTCTCTATTATGCCAAAACAAAGGAAATTACTATGGATTTCAAAAATAAGGTTAACAACAATATTCTGAGTCAAATACTCATGTCACTACATGAAAAGGCTAAGGGAGTTTCGGATTCTACAAAAGGAACATCATTTTAAAATTCCAATCACGCCAATGTGATCAGAGTTCAGTGAAGGTCACGAAAATAACACCCATTTCCTAAAAAGATAACTTTTACAAAGTCTCTTTCTCTAGGGTTTTTCAAATGAAGCGTAAAAACATACAATGGTGGTTCCAAAGTAAGAAAATATGCAAAGACAAGCTGAATCTAACAAGGAACAAGCGTAGAATCATGGTTACCTCAAAGAAAACCGAGAAGGTCAGATTGAGCTTCGTTCTCTACCGAAACCGCGAGACAAGTTTAGAAGATTCCGCTCCAATTGAAGGGTTCCTCTCGATGTGGGGTTTTAACGGAGACTATGGCAGTTCGTGGTGGCTACTGGTGGTTGTGGGTGGTGAAGAAGAAGCTTGGGACGTTGGGAAAGGGTTTTGGAAGAAAGAAGGAGAAATGAATGACTGTTTTCCAAGGCTACACGAAAAATAAGACTTGAAACACTCAAGTGTTTCTGCTCTCGGGAAAAGAAGCCTTTTTCACACACCAAAATAAATATCAGACATCGCAACGGTCAGATCGTGAACATCTGTCCTGTGAACCACCAGACCAAATTTCGAGAAGATCCAACGGTTAATGAATGCAAGAGGGCACTTTTACTGAGACAGCTTTAGGAAGCTTCCTTGAGAAGCTTTTCTCGATAGGCTTCTTTGAGAAGCTTCCTTGAGAGGCTTCTTTGAGAAGCTTCCTTGAGAGGCTTCCTTCAGAGGCTTCTTTGAGAAGCTAGAATTTTAACTATTCACACCCTTCTAATAACCTCACCTTGAAATAAAACATGGATAAAACAACACAATAAATAAAATCAAACATCAATTATAATTAATAATATTTCAGGGTGTTACACCTACAGGGCTTCCCAGACATTGTCGTTTTGCACAAGTACTTCTGGCGAGAAGACGAGAACACCATCCTTGTCCTTGAGTTCCTCAGAACCAACTTGGCCACCATCATCGTCGACACTGCTAAGGTTAACTAGACCCTTCGTGCTGGCGAGCTCAAGCATTGGATGATTCAAATTCTCTTCGGTCTCGATGCCGCTTGCTGCCACATGGTCCTCCACCGAGATTTGAAGCCCTCTAATCTCTTAATTTCCGAATTCGACCTCCTCAAGATCGCTGATTTTGGACAGGTTATCTGATTCTCAACAATCACAAAACCCTAACCCTTTAACTATTGAAATGGTTTAGCCACTGTTTGCATAATTGATTTTTTTAGGAAAACCAAAAAAGTTCCACACAATGTCTTCTTCTTCTTTCTCATCAACGTCTCTTTGCTCCTTACCCTCTCTTCTGCAGTGGATCCATTCATTTCCTATGAATTTGAGGTCTCTTACATCATTGCCTCCCTTCTTGGAGTTCCTCAACAAGTCCTTTTCTCTCTCTCTCTCTCTCTCCATCTGGGTGTGTGTGTGTGTTCATGTAAAGTCTCAAGCTTTACTTGTAGATCTGCATCAACAGACACTACTAGATAGCAATGTGATACCTTTTTTCAACACTAGAAACTTGTGAAAGGTTGTCATGTGATTGTGAATGTCATTATGAGGTGTTTGTTTGTTTGACTTAGTAGGAGTTTGTTAGGTGGGTAGGGAGAAAGAGCTACACTAACACTAGTACAAGGTTTTTGGTTATGGCCCTCATGTCTTGTCTGCATTGTTTTTGTTGTAGGTCATTGCCATCAACAATAAGTTCCCAGGTCCTACTATCAATGTCACACAAACAACAATGTTGTTGTCAATGTTTAGAACAAGTTGGACGAGATCATCCTCATCCATTGGTAGAGTGTGCTTTGTTTTCTTCTTCAATTTCAAAAACCTCAATTTTAAACAAAGATTTGTTTTCAATGAGTTTAAAAGTTATGGAATTTTCATGTGATACAGGTATAGGATTCAGCAAAGGAGGACTTCGTGGCAAGATGGTGTTCTTGGCACAAACTGTCCTATTCCTGCAAAGTGGTACTAGACTTACTAGTTTTAGGTGAAGGATCAAATTGGAAGCTTTTCCTACTTCCCTTCATCTTCAGAGAGTTGCTGGTGGATTTGGGAATTTCATCATAAATAGTAGACCCATCATTCTGATTCCTTTTGATACCCTACACGGGGACATTGTTGTTTTCATTGGAAATTGGTTTACCCGCAATCATACGGTTAGTGTGATAGTTTAATTAATGGAAACTCATGTTTTCTACTGAGTGTCAATTAAATTCATGCTTATACTATTAATAACATGGGGCTAATTGTTTGATATTGGTGGTTCTGCTTTGGAATGTAGGATTTGAGGAAGGCTCTTGATGATGGAAAAGATCTTTCCATGCTAGATGGTGTTCTCATCAATGAGAAAGGTCCTTACCGATATAATGACACACATGTTCCTGATGATGGAAAAGGTTCATTCCTTTCTCTCAATTTAACTCTTCGCCAATGAAAAATATAACACCACATTTTTCGTAAAATAAATTAAAAACAATTTTTATTTAAAAATAAATAGAATTTTAGAAAAATAATAAGGTTTTTATAATTAAATAAATAAGGAGAAATATATTTATTAATTAAAATAATGGTTTGAAAGAAAAAAAAAAGATATTTTATTTATTCATTTGATAGGAAATAAAATAGTTTTTTTTATTAAATAAACAAACAAACAAATAAATAAATAAATAAATAAATAAATAGAGTAAATAATAGGCTGAGAGTACCCTAACTATAAATAGAGATATATCAGGTCAGTTTTTAGATTGACGATACATCTCTACGCTTTCTCTTCCTCTCAAAGTCGTTTTTCTTTCTCCCTCTCCCAAAACCCTCTTTTTCCAGCATACACTTAAATCAGTTTCAGTAAAATAACAATCCCAGACTCGTTAACCGTTGGATTGTCACGAAATTTGAACACAAGGTATGGAACTTATTCCCGCACATACCCATCGTTTGGATTTTTAAAATAATATCTATGGTAGAAGAAACGTCCCTCAACGTGAGCTTTCTCTTTTCCCGCATACACCCAAACCTGTCCCAGTAAAACTATGATCTTGGACTTTTTAAGTGTTGGATCATCATGAAAAATGGATATCATCTTTGTAAATCACTGTCACACAGTTTCACCTTGGGATTTGGGAAATAATATTCTTTTCGGGAGAAATTAGTCTTTCACGTTGACAGTAAATTGGAGGCTACAATCTGTTCTTCTTCTCTGTGACGCTTGGAAATCCTAGTAGAACAATTAGAGAAAAAACTTGAGGAGTCTCACATAACTGCTAAAGATGCCACTATTACTATCTAACTACACCCATGAGCCCACTTAAAGGTAAGAGATGAGTTTATCGCAATTGGGATTAGAATAA
Organism: Glycine max; assembly: GCF_000004515.6. Taxonomy (NCBI): domain Eukaryota; kingdom Viridiplantae; phylum Streptophyta; class Magnoliopsida; order Fabales; family Fabaceae; genus Glycine; species Glycine max. Next base: position 10,256,463 of record NC_038241.2, read on the forward strand.
ACATATATTGATAATGATTATCTTAATTAATTCAATCATTCTATATAAAAATTCAAATCACTTATATATCAGTTTTATTTATTCTAATTTATCAGTTTAAATACCATAGTTAATATAATTATATTTTTATCAATAAAATAGAAATTTTTGGCCATATTTAACAATTACATTTAATAAAAAAATTATGTATAATACTTAAATGTTATTAATTTTAAATGTGTTTTTTCCCAATAAAGTTATAAGATTTTGTTTTCCAATTTTCGCATTCTTGAAGTTAAGAAGTTTTTTTTTTCCGAACAAATTAAATTATATAAAAAAATACGAATTAAAAAAAGAAAATAAATTTTAACTAAATGAAGTCACATATTATTTCATTAAAATCTTCTTTATGGTGTTAATTTGTTTATGAATGTGATGAAACAATATAAATATAAAAATACATACATTAGATGTGAGTACAATTTAAATTATATATCAGATTCTGATGATAACTCCTATTCATGAATATAATTCAGCATTTTAACAGGTCAAAATTAAAGGAAATTTTGTAGATGAAAAGAAAAAAATGAGTTGAGGTGAGAAATAAAAATGAACAAAACCATTGTCCTTAAGGGTAATTAAGTTAAGAAGAATTCGCTACAAAAAATATGAATTTTTTATAAGAATTTAGGATTCTACACAAGAATCAAGAGAGAACACTTAACACATAGTTAATTTCTAATTTCATCCAAATCTTAGTTCAAAAAAGTTAAGAGATCCTATATATAGGATCAATAATAAATAGGTCCAAATTAAAAAAAATAATAAAGAAAACACAAAATCCCAGCAAATACCCAATTACAAAAATTTCATAATATCCCTAATCTAAAAGAAAAGCTTGAAGTCTCCTCTTTAGTCATTTATCATACCCTCCTTCTTGAAGAGAATTCGACCTTGAATTCTACTCTTTATTATCTACATGAAATGAAAACACAAGTATTAGCTTAATAAAAAGAAAACAATCCTACTTCCAAGAAGACTTGAATACCTAAGAAAAAAACAAATCTCTTATTATGGAAGTTCCTATTTACCCATCCTCCCGGGTCAAAGACAAACCTAAAGAAATCATCAAACATTATATTCTCAATCAAATAAACAGACAATACAGATTTAGGCAAAAAAAATGTAACATCTTTCAACATATGATTTTCATGCCTAAAGAATTCATCCTTTTTAATTTCCTCATAAACAAGAATACACATAGAGGAAGGATCATTCTCAAGCCTTAAAAAATTTGCACCATTACCTCAATCTATATCATAAAATTCATAGGCAACATGCAAATCAAAAACATCATGAATTAACAAATTAATTAAATCAGAAGGTTGAGAGATGGTGTGAGTCAAAAAAATTTCTCTCTTTGGTTGTCTTGTTCCTCATATGCATCCACCTTTTCTCCATGTTGTTTTGCCCATTGATCCTTGATGTGTATTTCTTCCTTAAGAATCAAAACAAAAGACATTGCATGGTTAGAGACACAAACAAATTTACAATAAGAATTAAGCTCATCATTCAACTTAGAAGACAAAATTAAAGTCTTGCATTCCTCCAATGAATTCTCATCTTTAATCTCATTCACATGAGAGACTTCATCATCAAACAAAGGGTCGGAATGAAAAGAAGAATATTCATTTTTCTCTTTATCTTTTGTTCTCTCTTTTTTACTTTCTTTTTCAATCATTTTCTTTTCTGTCATGTCTTTTTATCTCATTTCTTTCTCTTTTATTTCTTTTTCTCGTAACTCTTCTCTCATGTTCAATTTTCTTTTTCAACTTAATTTGATCCTCACTTGCTTCCTTAGATGAAAGTGGTGCAAGTTTGATCTTACAACCTTCATGGTGAAAAGAGATTTGTTGGTCCTTTCATGGTGATTCAAATTTCTTTCAACTTGCCAAGGTATACCTAACAAGATATGACCAACTTCCTGTTAGTCTTCATTTACGACTAACTTTTGTGTTGAAAAACTTTTTGAAAATCATGTCTTTTCCCCAATTTATGGTTCTTTTTGTAGGTTTGTACATATTTTTAGGTTTAGTTTAATTTTGCTCAGTAAAACTGCCCATTATTGTGAATTAATGTGTTTTTGACTTCAGTTTTAGGTAAAAGGATGAAGAAGATGAAGGTCATCAACTGGTGTCTCTCTAAGCGAGGCTTGTGCACTTAGCGAGAATCATCCGCTAAGCGAGACACTTAGCCTGCTTAGCGAGTTGGGAGAATCTGGAGGAGAATCTGCCATGCATATGCGCGCTCAGTGTGTCATCAGCTCGCTCAGTGAGTCGTTTGTCTTTTCTCGCGCTAAGCGCGCCCAGCTCGCTTAGCGGAATTCCACTAACTCGCGCTTAGCGTGAAAATGGCGCTAAGAGAGCCTTCGAGGACAGAAAGCCCTTTTAAAGGCTGAAGTTGGAAAAATCAGTAGGAGAGCATATCGAAGAGCGTAGAGAGAAAAATAGTGGCACAAAACAGAGCAAGGAAGCCAAAAACCTCAACTTTAAAGAGGATTTTAGGTTTAGAAGTAATTTCTAGGTTCCTAGAGGTGGAGGAGACATCCCCACCACTGTGTAATCTGTAATTTTCTTCAAAAACCCTTATCTTGTAGCTGAAAGGTGCGGCCTTGCGATGGAAGGCTAAGTTTCTTTGTTGGGAATTTCTGTTGAGCCTTGATGTAAATATTCTTTACTATCTATTTAACGTTGTTTTTTATGTGTTCATTGCTTCTATCTGCACTTAATTCTTGCATGCTTTTGGTCTGATCATCCATTTATGTGTAAAGTTAGGATTTTTAGCATTGGAAAATGTTTTGAATCCTTAGAATTGGATAAAGCAGGGCTAGATAACTGTATTGTTTGTACACGGAGTGCAGGGACTCTAGTTTTTAATATGCTGTGATCTTAATGTTGTTCAGTTAGGCTAAGTTCGACGAGGGATTCGAGAATGAAGTTTAATTAGAATTAGCCCATTCACGCGAGACATCGGTATTTAGGATAATTGTCCTCAGCATAGAACACAGAAACAACATTAGATAGACAAAAGCCCTTAATTGCATGAAGTCACTCAGTAGAAAGACCCAACGTTTTAATCATCTGTTTATTCTCGCATTTACTTAGTTGATTTTATAGTTATCTTTAGAATTGCAATTATATCCTATTTTTATTTCCATTCCATGATATTATACAAATGTCTATTGATTGAATGAACGCTTTTCTGAATGAAACAAACTCCCTGTGATTCGATACTCAGTTCTTACTGTTTTATACTACTTGTATGACTCAGTGCACTTGCTGATAAATTCCACAGTTGTAAAGAAGAGTTAACACTTCCATGGGAACATCATCACACAAAAAACCATCTTTAGGTTTTCCAATGGTAAAGCTCATCAATCCTTGTTGGTCTACAACCAACTCACCTTCTTCACATAGTCATTTCAAGCAATAAGGTTTAAGGTGTGGGTGATTTTAAGATTAAGTTTGCTAACCAACCTAGTGCTAGCCACATTAATACAACTACCCCTATTAATAATCGAAGAACACACATTTCCTAGAACCAAGCATCTAGTTTGGAATATGTTCTCCTTTTGAATCTCATCCCTCTCCTTACATTGGATACCCAACAACCTCCTACACATCATCAATTCATCATCTAGAGGTTTGATACCACTTCCATTATCATTGTCACTAGAGGTATTAGATGAACTAATAGAAGACAACTTATTAGGTGTTAGGTCTGGACGACTACTCCTCTTGTCTATCTTGGATTTTAATGAATAACAATAGGTATAAATTTCTGATGTTCTAATGAGTTTTTGACAAATAGACATGTTCAAATATTAAAGGACTTAAAAAGTATTTTGTATCATCCAAGAAAGATTACTTTTTGTACTATTTATCTAGCATCCAACGCGCTAATATCCAAAGGCATCCACTATCTATGACAATTATTGTTATACATTGTGTTGTTAGTTATTCCATGTGTCCAACCAATAAGTAACTCACGCACCTCTTGGAATGATAAGCATTGGGCAAAGAGTTTGTGATAACTGAAAAAAAGGAAGTACACGTGTTCTATTCTATACGAATTCATTTTGCCTCTCTTTATTTTGAATTGCTAACATTTAAATTGAAGGAAAGGACATTATAGAATAAAATAGAAGGTACTCACAAAATATTCTCTAAAGGTTCATTTCACTATGGAAGAGGAGCACATGATGTTGTCTTTACTATTGTGCAAATCCTTGCAAATTAGAGCACGCCATGTAGCCTTATCCTCTACTGTGAGACAATGGTCTTTTCAAGGAATCAACGTTGATCTTGTAACAGATCCTTCACTAAAGTCTATAAAAGGCAATCTCTACCCAAAAATCAAGAGAGTGAAAAACTGACAAAAAAGCAAGAACTTATATGAAGCAAAACTCTATTGAAATAACAAGACGACTAAACACAAAGTTTTTATTTGTTTATTTTTTTGCTAAGAAAAGTCATTTTGTAATTGAGCTTTATTGTTTATCCACTCTTGGAGTGTTGTTGAATACTAGTATTCATTCAAACTATTGTTTGTCAAAACTAGGAGTGACTTAGTGTTAAGAATACTTGTAAAGCCAAGAGTGACATGTCATAATACTTGTTTTGTAATCAAGATTTGATTAGTAGAATTCTTTACTGTTGAGTAAGCTCAGATTAAGTTAACTTGTATAAACCAAGTGATTCTACTTCTCTCCTTTATGGTTTATTGAGTGTTCTATTAACACTCTCTATCACTTCTTTAATACCAAGTGTTTTGTTGAAAAACTATTTTTAAAAAGACTCTCTATCATTAAGTCTCTCGACAATCAAACTTGTCTTTATTAAAATTCATTTTTCTCTTTAGTGGAAGACCTATTTTTCTTTTAAATTTCCATCTATATATGTGTTAAAAGCTGTAAAAGATTATTATATCCTTGATTAACACACTATTCAACCCCCTTTCTAGGGTGATTGTTGTTATTTCAGTTTGTATGAGAGCTTGGCCTTAAGGGTTGAGTATTTGGCAGTACTAAGGAAAAGATCCAGGATATCAAAGATATGGAAGAAGGATTCTTCACCAACAAACCACCTCTATTCAGAGGCATAAAATATGATTACTGGAAGGAGCGTATGATAGCTTACTTTGAATCTATTCATATAGATCTATGGGATGTGGTGGAAAATGGTAATTATATTTTGTATGATGATCAACTTAATGAGATTCCTAGAGGCCAATGGACGGAGGAAAAAAAACTCAAATTCCCACTTAACTCCAAGGCTTGGAATGTGATGTTGTGTGCATTATCCAAAGAAGAATACACAACTTCATAAGTGCCAAACAAATGTAGGACACCCTGGCTGTAACATACAAAGGTACATCATAGGTAAAGAGGAACAAACTCAGTTTCCTCACTCCTAAGTATGAACTCTTCTCTATGGAAAAAGGCGAAGACATACAATGTATGTTTGAACACTTCCAAACCATTCTTAATGAATTAAGATCCTTAGGTAGAACTTATGATAATTATTATCATATTGACAAAATTCTGAGAAGTTTGTCTAGGAAAATGAGAACATAGGTAACAACACTAAGAGGCTTAAAGAATCTTGATTCTATGTCCCTTGAGGAACTAGTTGGAACCCTCAAGGTTCATGAACAAGAACTTCAGTAGGACGAAGGAACCAAAAGAGAAAAGTCTCTAGCTCTCAGCAGCCAAAAGAATAAGAAGGCGTCATCATCCAGAGAACAAGTTCCAAGGAGTTCGCCCAAAGGTCTTAAGGCTAATGATTCATCTGATGATGAATTTGAGGAAGATTCTAATGAAGATGAGCTCCCCTTAATTTCACTTAAAATCCTCAAAATGTGATGAAATAAAGGTGGCTCCAAGTGAAAAAAAACCTCAAGAAGAATGCCCAAAGAAAAGAAAGATAAAGCCAAGAGCTCCATAATTTGCGAAAAGATTTCAAGAATTTATCCAAAGATCATTTAAAACTTGAGAAAACTTTTCAGCATCAAGTAAAAATTTCACTGGATGCATCCACTCAAACATGTGGAGCTTGTATGACTCTTAAAGAAAAAGAGTTTGAGTTATGTCTTGATATTGAGACAAGTGCCAAAGAAAAAGATACTTTTCTCAAGAACTTTCAAGAGTTGGAAAACAAACTGAAAGATCTTCAAAATGATCTAAATGAGCTAAATGAACTTCATGATTATCAAAAGGGAGAAGGACATGATTTGTGGAGAGAATGTGCAAAAGCACACAAAGATTACGAAGATCTCAAAATGAGTAAACATAATATTTGGGTGGAATATGATGAACACAAAAGATTTGTGAATGATAAGATTTTGAAGAATCAAGAAGTTATAGGTCAATGTCAAAATGTTCTCAAACTTCATGAGGAAACTAGAACATTGAAAACTACATTAGCCAAATTTGTCAATGGAACATATAATCTTAACAAATTGTTAGGATATAGTAGAAGTTCCCTAGAAAACTCTAGAAATGGATATAATGGAAAGGTATACGTTCATGATAAGGACACCATTGTTTGCTACTTTTGTGGCAAGACTGGTCATATGACATCCAGGTGTAAAGATCAACCTAAAAAGGATACAATCAACATTTTTATGGCTAACACAAAAGGACCCAAAAAGATTTGGGTACCTAAGAAAAAGATTATTCCTACTGCAAATGACCTTGATATCAGGAAGCATACACCTATCATGGTACCTGGACAGTGGTTGCTTATGACACATGATAGGAGAAATGTGTATGTTCCAATGCTTGACTCGCTATCATGGTGGAACAATCACTTTCAGAGGGAATCAAAATGGAAAAATAACTAGAGTAGGTAAGGTAAGTATTGATCCCTATCCTTCTACTGATAATGTTTTGTTTGTTGAAGATCTTAAACATAATTTACTGAGCATAAGTCAATTATGTAATAGTGGATATAGTGTCTCCTTCAACAATGATGAGTTTGTCCTCCTCTTTAAACATGGGTCTCCTCTATTCTCTACCAAGAGAAAAGGTAACCTTTACAAAATTAGATTGGGAGATCTCGCGAATCAAAAGGTATCCTGCTTACCATCTGTTAAAAAAATCACTAGCTATGGCATAAAAAACTTAGTCATGAAAGTTGGAGGTTAATCTCCAAACTGCAGAAAAACAACCTTGTAAGAGGTCTACCTAGTATTTCATACAAGGATGATTTACTTTGTAAGGCATGTCTAAAGGGGAAACAAATTAAAAACTCCTTTTCCAATAAAAACATTGTTTCCACTTCTAGACCCTTGGAGTTGATACACCTTCATCTGTTTGGTCCAACCAGAATTACGCCCAAGTGGAAAGAGGTATGGACTTGTCATAGTGGATGACTACTCTAGATGGACATGGGTCATGTTTCTAAACCACAAGGATGAGTCTTTTGACATCTTTAAATTTTGTAAACATGTTCAAAATGAAAAAGAAGTATGCATTACTTTAATCAGAAGTGATCATAGTGAAGAATTTGAAAATGACAATTTTCAACTGTTTTGTGAAGAAAATGGAATCTTTCACAATTTTGAACACCAAGAACACCTCAACAAAATCGGATAGTTGAAAGAAAGAACATATCTCTACAAGAGATGGCTAGAACCATGTTGAATGATAATTCAACCTATAAGCACTTATGGGCTGAAGCATGGTTGTTAAAATCGCGCTTTAACTCGTGAAATCGTATGATTTTACGATTCCACCAAGGGTCGACGAGTTGAATCGGAAGTAGAATTGAAACTGGAGTAGACTCGTTCGATTTAGCGCAGACTCAGGTGAGTTTAGGTAGACTCGCGAGTTTGCAACGAGTCCGTGAGTTCACAAAATTTTCAAAACGGCATCGTTTTGAAGCAAAGCTACTCCCTTACACACGAGTCGCGACTCCGTGGCCATGCTGTGCTGAAGCTGCTACTCATCGCTGTTCACTCGCATCATCATTGCTGGCCCTCAGTCGCAGTCCTCCGTCCTCCATCATCGTCGGCCATCGCTGCCTTGCTGGTCCTCACTCGCGCTCCAAACTTTGCTTCACGTCACGACGCTAAGGTAATTTCTCCTCCGAGCCCTCTCCTTTCATGACCTAACTCTCCTCTGTGTGATTTGATTTTAATTGTGCATCTTCGTTGATTGTGTGATTCGATTTTAATTGTGCATCTTCCACTGGTTGATTGGGCATCTTCCACTGCTTAGATGCATTCGATTTTAATGATTTTGCGTGATTTTTGTGTGACTATAATCATTCATTTTGCTGGACATGCTGCTTCGAAAAGTTCCCTTTCCTCTTCTAGATCTCTCCTTACTGCTCCCATCAGCATTTTTTGAGCTCGTTGCTTTGCTGAAGGCAGCTCCATTACTTCCCACATCATGTTCAAAATGAAGAGTTTTTATGTTCTGAATGTTGATAGCATATTATCACTTCAACACTGTGCAGTTGAAATACTACTGGGAAATTGGTTGAGGATGGACTAAGCCAAACTATATTGACACTTCCTTTACTCCAACAACAGTCTGTGCTGCTGAATTGGTTTGATAGATTTCTTAGTAAAGGAGAAGTGCCATTTTGCATTTTTCACTTCTGCTTTGGCCTGATATGAGCAATTTGGATTTTCATTTTTTCCCATTTCTGTATTCTAACCCGTAAATAGATGAAAGCCATGTTACTTGGACTCAGGTAAAGCTTTGTGTTGCATATTTACATATTGAAGGATAGGAGAGTTGGGTGGGGGTGGGAGAAGTATTTATTGTTCTTACTAAAGGATTGAATTGAAATGGTGTAAACTTTGTCATTGTATCTGAGGAATTAATAAAATGATTTGATAATATGCTATTCAACACAAGAAATCTCAATGAGAAAAGTATGTAATATTTTCAGTGCTGAATAGTCTTAGTAGAAAAGAGATACACACGAAGTGATAATATCCTATTAAGCTCCATTGCTCCCAACAACATTTTTTGAGCTTGTTGCTTTGCTTGTAGCAGAATTGTAGGTGATTATCTTTGAGTTATTATGTTCTGAATGAAGAGTTTTGTTATTTTATTTTAAAGTTTAAGCATAGCTCATGATCATTGACTAGATAATCAAAATTTATCTCCCTAGATCTCACTCTGTGATTTCGAGTGTTGGCTCTGATACCAATTGAAATTCTGATACCAGGGGACAGATGTCGTACCGGATGTCACGACATCACGCTTCAGAACATGCAGATTATATGTGTCCGTATGAACAGATTAAACAAGTAAATAACACAAGAGAATTGTTTACCCAGTTCGGTGCAACCTCACCTACATCTGGGGGCTACCAAGCCAGGGAGGAAATCCACTCTCAATAGTGTTAGTTCAAGGTCTAACAGCCCCTGTTTACAACCTTCTCACCTAACCACTACCCGTGCGATCTCTACCTAAGACCCAATCTTAGATATGAGAACCTCCGCTCACTCCCTCTCACCCACACTCCTGTGTTTACAATTAAGTCAAAGACACACCAGAGATCAACTCTGAACAAAAGAGATCAACTCTACACACTAGAGATCAACTCTAGACACAAGAGATCAACTCTACACACTTAGGTCCAACACTTGATGCTAGGGTACCATCAAGGTGGCTCACAAAAGACTCAAGTCCAAAAAACTCACAAACTAACTCTTCAATCCCGGACTTGGTACAGAACTCGTGCAGCCTCCATGATTATATAGCCGTGTACGATTCTGGGCTGCAACTCCTTGATGCTGGAGGAGATCTATCTTCTTCTAAAAAATCTGCAGTTAAAGAACTAAAAGATAACTTTTGATCTTTTAGTTTGAATCTTTAATCTTTAATCTTTAATCCCTGAACGAACTCTTCTACTTTGAAATTCGAACTTTAATGATCTTTTAATTCGTTCCTAAAGATAGATCTTCTAATCTCTTGCTAACTGCACAATAATCTGTTAAAGATATAACAGATTTATATGTCCAGTATTATCGGGCAGGATGTCAGGACATTGTATCCGACATCGTGGATCCTGCAACTTCACTTCTGCACTTGACTTTTATCTTGCATTGTACAGCAACTCCAGTATTCTCGGGCAGGATGTCAGGACATTGTATCCGACATCGTGGATCCTTCAACTTCAATTCTTCACTTGACATTTTATCTTGCCTTGTGCATTGTGCAGCCCGATCTTATTCCTTGACATAACGTTGGACATCATGTGCAGCAACTCCAGCTTTCCTTCATTGTCTAAGTGCTTATGTTTTAACAAAATCTTAGCCAATCTTTTAAAGCTCAGTAGAGCTAAACACTAACAATCTCCCCCTTTGGCAAATTTTGTCTAAAACATACTTAGACACTTCCTGAGCAGGTACGAGCAGTTATGCAAGTGGGATCAGCAACTTCCATTATCAGAGTAATCAAGCACAGCGGAAATTCTTCAAGTTGCAAATCTACAAGTCTTCTTCAGGATGTCAGGACATCTCGCGTGACATCAGCTTTCTGCTTCTGCTCCCCCTGTCTTCATGCTTACTGCAGCATCTTCTATCAGCTACTAGTCTTTTCCAGGATGTCAAGACATCTCATGTGACATCCGCTATCTGCTCCCCCTGTCTTCATGCTCTTACTGCAGCATCTTCTAGTAGCTTACATCATTCATCCTCAGCAGCAGTCTCCCCCTCAAGATCATATTCATACAACTCCCCCTCAAGGTCATGAATCATGCATACATCGTATCCTACTGCCATACATCATACATTTAACATAATCATGCATAATAGCAAGCATAATACTATTACTCCCCCTTTTTAGACATAAATTTGGCAAAAGTAGGATGCATGAAATTAATGTGCGAATATTACAGACCCATAGTAAACAATTGTTCAAAGGGACATGCCCCTTTAGCTAATAAAAGTGAAAAGCAAACATAAAGGTCTGATGATCATGGGGTGGCTTCAGAATCATCATCTGATTCTGTCTCTTCTGCTGCATCTTCCTCTTCCTCAGCAGCTTCTTCTTCTTCCTCGGCTGCTTCTTCCTCTTCTTCAGCAGCTTCTTCTTCTACTTCAGCTGCTTCACCATCTTCCTCAGCTGCTTCACCATCAATGCCACTTTCTGAGAGCCTTTTGATCAGTCGTTCCAGCTCCATCTTCTTCTCTGTGTTGGCTTTGATGGTTGCTTCCAGCACCTTGCATGTGTCCTTGAGTTCTGCAATCAAGGCATCCTTGGACACAGCACCTGAAGCAGCAGCTTTCCCTGATGTCGAGACAATGTCTGGGACATGTGTCCCCTCAAACAGTTTATAGTGCAGGGATAGAGGAGATTCTCTTTTCATCACAGAGTCAGTGTAGTTTAACATATTGGGATGCTGACTCAACATAATGCCACACAATACAGTAGGGAAGGCAATGGGTAATTTGATAGCAAAAGATTCTGAATGCTTAACAGTTTGATCAAAGATATAGTTTCCAAAATTAAATTTGGATTTGGTTCCAACAGCATACAGAAATTTACCCAAACCTGTGGCAACAGTGGAAGTATGATTGGTGGGTACCCAGTTTGCAGCACCAATCCTGTGTAGAATTGCATACTTCACACTTAGCTTCCCTGCTGAAAGCTTCCCTTTCTTCGGCCAATGCTGGACTTGTTTGGCAGTGATTTCCTTGGCAATCTGATGCTCAGAAACATCAATATCTATCACTCCATCAGTAGATCTGCCCAGATATTTGTTGATCACAGCAGGGGAGAATCTAACACACTTTCCTCTGACAAACACTCTTTGATAATCATCACTTTTTCTGTTTGATATGTCAGAGGGAATGTTGACAATGAATTCCCTGACTAGGCCTTCATAACAGTCTCCCAACTTGGTGACTGTCTTCAGTAGTCCAGCAGCCTTGATGAGGTCCATGGTCTCCTTGCAATCCAAGGCATCTCTTCCCAGTTCTCTTTCAACCGCAAGTCTGCGTTGATACACATATTTCCACTTTTCAACATTGCCAATGGAGTGGAAAGAGATGTTGTCCAATGGTGCATCAGGAACATTTCCAGGCACCTTTCTTCCAGATTTCTTGGCCCTCTTAGATGTCGAGACATCTAGTTCGACATCATCATCAGAATCGGATGAGGAAATTTCTTTCCTTTTCTTGGAGGGGATAGCAACCTTGCTTCTTCTGGATGTGGCAGGAGTGACTGGAGTGCTCTTCTTCTGGGCCATAGTCTTGATTCGTCCAGACCTCTTGATGGGAGTTTTCCCTTTCCGGCTTTGTAATCGTTCTGCAACGCCTGGTGCCAATCTGTTGGCAATGGGTTCCTCGTCAGATTCTACTTCTTCCAGGTCAATGAGGTCACCTGGAGCAGGTTCTGGTGCCCTTGGTGCAGAGGTCTCCTTTGTCGCTTGATCATCTTCCTCTGTTGATCTCTCTTTGCTGGGGGAAGAGAGTACTTCAGCATTTGGGCCGGAAGATGTTGGAACATCTTTCTCAACATCAGGCATAGAAACATTCGGGGTGGAAGATGTTGGAACATCTTCATCAGCTTCAGGCACAGAGGCTTCTTTCAAAATGCTACTCACCATACTGCGGATTTTCTTGTCCATCTCCGTGTCTACTTCCCTAGGACTTGTTGCAAGGCTAGGGTTTTCAGCAATCTTCACTCCCTGTTGTCTTCTGGGAACCAGTTTCTCAGGGACAGAAGCTTGACCAGGAATTACTTGTATGGGTTGGATGTTGAATTCTGGTTGTTCCTGGTGCGGAGATGATGGTACAGCGGGTGAACCAGAAGCGGAAGTTTCTTTTGGTGAGGCAGCCATGGAAAAGCAGAGCGTTTGGAATGATTTCGTAAATTTCAGAAGGCTATTGGGAAATGCTGGTAAAAACACGAATGCCAAGCAGATATAAATTTGAATGAGGAATGTAGAGGGTCGTGTGAAGCAACGGTCGAATTTTCCTTGGTTCAGTAGTGAACGTGCTATTAATGTTAAGTGATTCGTTTGGGCACGTTCAGATTGCTGTAGTTGCTATAATTCCTCTAGCACACAAATGCCCAGCTTGCCCCTCAGTTTTTCAAACTGATTTGCATCCAAAGCCTTTGTGAAAATATCTGCTATTTGTTCCTCAGTGTCAACATGCTTCAGTGTGATCACTTTATCATCAACAAGATCTCTGATATAGTGATGTCTAATGTCAATGTGCTTGGTTCTGCTGTGTTGAACAGGATTTTTAGAAATATTAATAGCACTCATGTTGTCACAGTACAATGTCATGACATCTTGTTCGACATTGTACTCCTTCAGCATCTGCTTCATCCAAACTAGCTGTGAACAGCTGCTTCCTGCTGCAATATACTCGGCTTCTGCTGTAGATAGGGACACACAGTTCTGCTTCTTGCTGAACCATGAAATAAGGTTGTTGCCCAGACAGAAGCATCCACCAGAAGTGCTTTTTCTGTCATCTGCACTTCCAGCCCAATCAGCATCACAATACCCAACCAGCATTGAATCTGAACACTGACAGTACATAATCCCATAGTCACTGGTGCCATTTACATATTTCAGAATTCTCTTTACTTGAGTCAAGTGACTTATCTTAGGATTGGCTTGATATCTTGCACAAACACCTACTGCATAGGTGATGTCGGGTCTGCTAGCCGTTAAATATAATAAGCTCCCAATCATGCTTCTGTACAAACTTTGATCAACACTGGTGCCTGCTTCATCCTTTGACAGCTTCAAGTGAGTAGGTGCAGGTGTCCTTTTATGACCGGCATTCTCCATCCCAAACTTCTTGACAATGTTCTTTGTATACTTGCTCTGTGAGAGGAATATGGAGTCTTCCATCTGCTTCACTTGAAGTCCCAGAAAATAAGTCAGCTCTCCAACAAGACTCATCTCAAATTCAGATTGCATCTGTTGAACAAAATGTCGAAGCATCTCATTCGACATCTCTCCAAACACAATGTCATCAACATATATCTGTGCAATCATCAAGTTTTCAGCATCTTGCTTGACAAAGAGAGTCTTGTCAATTCCTCCCTTCCTATACCCTTGCTGAGTAAGGAATTCTGTTAGCCTTTTATACCAAGCTCTTGGAGCTTGCTTCAATCCATAGAGAGCCTTCTTGAGCCTGTATACATGATCTGGATGAGTTGGATCTGCAAATCCCTTTGGCTGCTCCACATAGACTTCTTCATGCATAGCATTGATCCAGAACTCATCAGTCAGTGCCTCTTTCACATTCTTGGGCTCAATTCTGGAGACAAAGCATGAGTTGGAGACAATTTCAATCTCCCTTGATCTTGTAGTGACTCCTCTATTTGGATTCCCTATAATCAGCTCCTTGGGGTGCATCTTCTGGATTCTAATGGAGGGTCTCTTGTCAGGTTGGTTGATGTTTGAATCATCTGTAGCAGGATCAGAGTTTTCTGCATTTTCTCCACTTTTAGCTGCATCTGCTACATTGTCTCCCGATGTTCTGACATCTTCTTCGACATCCTTCTTTCTTGCTGGAGACAGATCATCAACAACCACATTGATGGATTCCATCACTGTTCTGGTTCTGGAATTGAATACTCTATATGCTCTGCTGTTTGTAGAGTATCCCAGGAATATTCCTGCATCACTCTTGGGATCCATCTTTCTCCTTTGCTCTCTATCTGCCAAAATGTAACATGGACTTCCAAAGATGTGGAAGTGCTTGACAGTTGCAAAGGTGTCTGATTTCTCTCTGATAAAGTTGACCCAGGTAAATCTGGAGAAATCATCCACACCCACATAGGCATACCTCTTTCCTCCAAGGCTTTCAACTTGCATAGGCCCCATCAAGTCCATGTGAAGTAGTTCCAGCACCCTGGAGGTGGTCTGATGTTGAAGCTTCTGGTGGGACATCTTGACTTGCTTTCCAATCTGACATTCACCATAAATTCTGCCTTCTTCTATTTTCAGATTGGGAATGCCTCTAACAGCACTTTTGTCAAGGATTTTCTTCATGCCTCTTAAGTGCAGATGTCCAAACCTTTGATGCCATATTCTGACTTCATCTTCTTTGGAGGATAGACATGTGGAGGAGTAGCTGGTTTCTTGGGGTGTCCATAGGTAACAATTGTCCTTTGATCTGCTGCCCTTCATCAGAACTTCACTCTTCTCATTTGTCACCAAGCATTCTGACTTTGTGAAGTTTACATTGAATCCTTCATCACACAGCTGACTGATGCTGATTAAGTTTGCAGTCAGTCCCTTCACCAGCAGTACTTTGTCCAGACTAGGAAGTCCATCATGAACTAGCCTTCCCATTCCAATGATCTTTCCTTTAGAGCCATCTCCAAATGTCACATAGCTAGTGGAGCAGGGCTCAATGTTCACCAGGAATTCTTTAACTCCTGTCATGTGTCTGGAACAACCGCTATCTAGGTACCAATCTTCCTTAGCTGATGCTCTAAGTGAAGTATGAACAACAAGACTAACAGTCTTGTGTTTTGGAACCCACATCATCTTCTTTCTGCTGTTGCTACTTTGAGTTCCATGATGTGGTTGGCCATGTAGATGATAGCAAAAGGGCTTTATGTGACCATACTTGCCACAGTAGTGACACCTCCACTTCTTTCTTTTGCTCTTTTTCTGCTGCGTTCCATGATGTCGAGACCGATGTTGTGACATCGTGGCTCCAGTCCTGTTTTTGGCAGGAACAAATTCTGTCATGGTTGTTCTGCCAGCAGACTTAGGATTAAATCCAAGTCCTCTCTGGTTTCCAGCATTCTTTTCAAGCAGCAGCACCTCATCAAGTGTATCTGAGCCTTTGTTCAGCATCTTTATTGATTTTGTCATGTTTTCCAGCTTAGAGTTCAGAAAACCGACTTCACCTTTAAGCTCAGAATCTCCTCTTTATGTGCCTCCTTCTCAGCTTCCAGATCTGCAATGATCTTCTTCAGTTGTGCTTCCTGCTGAAGAATCTTCTCACTTTTGAAGCATAGTTCTCTATAGGATGTAGCAAGCTCATCAAAAGTGATTTCACTGTCTGTATCACTTGAATCTTCAGCAGTGTCAAATCTCCCAGTGAGTGCATTCACATCTCTGTCAGAGTCACTTTCTTGTTCACTCTCTGTATCAGAACGACATACAGAAAGTCCTTTCCTCTGCTTCTCGAGATGAGTGGGACATTCAGCTATGATGTGTCCATAGCCTTCACACCCATGACATTGAATTCCTTTGCTGTGACTGGGCTTTACATCTGATCTTTTCTGGTATTTGCTGCCTTTCCTGATGTCGAAAGGGATGTTCTGGACATGTGGCTTCTGCCTCCTGTCCATTCTGTTCATTACTTTGTTGAACTGTTTTCCAAAGAGCACAACTGCATTAGTCAGACCTTCATCAGTATCCAGGTCATATTCACCTTCTTCTCCTTCATCATTGGACATGAAAGCCAGATTTTTACTCTTCTTTTCAGCCCTATCCGAGAGTCCTAGCTCAAAGGTTTGAAGGGAACCAATGAGTTCATCTACTCTCATGTTGCAAATGTCTTGGGCCTCCTCTATTGCAGTGACTTTCATGTCAAATCTCTTAGGCAAGGATCTGAGGATCTTTCTCACCAGCTTTTCATCTGTCATCTTCTCTCCCAAGGCAGTGCAAGCATTGGCAATTTCAAGAATGTTCATGTGGAAGTCATGAATGCATTCTTCCTCCTTCATCTTCAGATTTTCGAATTTTGTGGCCAACAGTTGCAATCTGGACATCTTCACTTTGGAGGTTCCTTCATGAGTGATTTTCAGGATCTCCCATGCATCTTTGGCCACTGTGCAAGTGTTGATCAGTCTGAAGATATTCTTGTCAACTCCATTGAATAGAGCATTCAAAGCTTTGGAGTTTCCAAGTGCCAACTCGTCTTCTTCTTTAGTCCAGTCTTCTTCTGGCTTCAATTCTTCAGTGGGCTTTCCTTCTGTGTCCAGCATCTTGGGATGTTCCCAGCCTTTGATGACAGCTTTCCAGGTTCTGCTATCCAGTGATTTGAGGAAGGCCACCATTCTTGCTTTCCAATATTCATAGTTGCTTCCATCGAGAATTGGTGGTCTGTTCACTGGTCCGCCTTCTTTCTCCATGTTCATCAAAATTTATCTCCCTAGATCTCACTCTGTGATTTCGAGTGTTGGCTCTGATACCAATTGAAATTCTGATACCAGGGGACAGATGTCGTACCGGATGTCACGACATCACGCTTCAGAACATGCAGATTATATGTGTCCGTATGAACAGATTAAACAAGTAAATAACACAAGAGAATTGTTTACCCAGTTCGGTGCAACCTCACCTACATCTGGGGGCTACCAAGCCAGGGAGGAAATCCACTCTCAATAGTGTTAGTTCAAGGTCTAACAGCCCCTGTTTACAACCTTCTCACCTAACCACTACCCGTGCGATCTCTACCTAAGACCCAATCTTAGATATGAGAACCTCCGCTCACTCCCTCTCACCCACACTCCTGTGTTTACAATTAAGTCAAAGACACACCAGAGATCAACTCTGAACAAAAGAGATCAACTCTACACACTAGAGATCAACTCTAGACACAAGAGATCAACTCTACACACTTAGGTCCAACACTTGATGCTAGGGTACCATCAAGGTGGCTCACAAAAGACTCAAGTCCAAAAAACTCACAAACTAACTCTTCAATCCCGGACTTGGTACAGAACTCGTGCAGCCTCCATGATTATATAGCCGTGTACGATTCTGGGCTGCAACTCCTTGATGCTGGAGGAGATCTATCTTCTTCTAAAAAATCTGCAGTTAAAGAACTAAAAGATAACTTTTGATCTTTTAGTTTGAATCTTTAATCTTTAATCTTTAATCCCTGAACGAACTCTTCTACTTTGAAATTCGAACTTTAATGATCTTTTAATTCGTTCCTAAAGATAGATCTTCTAATCTCTTGCTAACTGCACAATAATCTGTTAAAGATATAACAGATTTATATGTCCAGTATTATCGGGCAGGATGTCAGGACATTGTATCCGACATCGTGGATCCTGCAACTTCACTTCTGCACTTGACTTTTATCTTGCATTGTACAGCAACTCCAGTATTCTCGGGCAGGATGTCAGGACATTGTATCCGACATCGTGGATCCTTCAACTTCAATTCTTCACTTGACATTTTATCTTGCCTTGTGCATTGTGCAGCCCGATCTTATTCCTTGACATAATGTTGGACATCATGTGCAGCAACTCCAGCTTTCCTTCATTGTCTAAGTGCTTATGTTTTAACAAAATCTTAGCCAATCTTTTAAAGCTCAGTAGAGCTAAACACTAACAAAATTCAATTTTGGCACTTTGTGGGCACGATTGAGTAGGCATATGGTTGACCTAGTGTGGGTATTATAAAATCTGCATACTTCTAAGTTTTAGGTCTCATACTTTGATCTTATAGAAACAAGTCTCTATTATTGATCTGAAACATAAAAAATTGAGAATCCTGATATTACTGTTATTATCTTTTTCATTATTGTTTGTTAGTTGATCCAATTTTGGCATTTCATTGAGTATTGCTAGTTCTTTTACGTCTGTTTTGGTTATTGGTCTGGTATTTGGTTTCCTGTTTGTGGGCTAAATAATGTTGTTGCTTGATTTAGATTGCTCACTGATCAATCCATGAAATTGAATAATTGATGTTTAATATCATATCTATTTGTCGTATAGGTTGTGTAAATTGATGTTTAATTTCATTAAGAAGATTGTCAACTTTGATCCATTGCTTATTTCTTGTTTTGCTTTATGATGCTGATTTTATTGTTGTTGTGTTGTTATTCTGCAATAGAAGCCTGTAAGCATGTTTTTTCTGAACAAGAAACATGGACTAGTTGTCAACTTTGGCAATTTTGAAGTTGGAACACACTTTGGCAATTTTGAAGTCTAGTTGAATTTTGGCAATTTTGAACACACTTGTATTTCAATTCAAGCTGGAACACACTTGTATTTTTATTTTTATTTTCATTCAATACAAATATACAATAGAAGCTGGAACACACTTTGGCAATTTTGAAGTCTAATTATTTTTATATACGAGCTTGCTTCCTTTTCTAGTTTCCATTTTCCAACTTCTGAATGAAATCATGACTTGAAATTTGAAAATAAAAAAGCATCAAATAGCCAATTATGTTAGTTTATTGAATTATTATTAAAGTTTATTATTTTCATTTATTTTAGGGTTGAAATATTTACTTATGATTTTATATAAAAGAATATTAATATATATTTTTTGAGTAAACTCTTATGATTTTACGATTCGATTCTACGAGTCGAGTTTACGGAGCCTCCACGATTCTACGTAGAATCGCGAGTCTGACAACCTTGGGCTGAAGCAGTGAATACTTCATGTTATCTTCAAAATAGAATTTACATAATACCTATCCTTAAAAAAACTCCTTATGAACCGTGGAAAGGGATGAAAACCCAACATATCTTATTTTTATCCATTTGGATGCAAATGTTTCATTCTCAACACAAAGGATAACTTGGGAAAATTTGACTAAAATAGTGATAATGGGATATTTCTTGGATACTCTGAAACTTCAAAGGCATTCAGAGTTTATAACTCAAGAACCTTGGTAGTTGAAGAAGTTATTCATATAAGATTTGACAAAAATAAGCCTAATAAAGAGTTATTAGAGCTAGACCAGTCTTTTGCATATCTACGACTAGACGACAACTCTATAGCAACTAGGTCATCTAGAAAAAATCCAGAGACAAAAGCCTCCACTCAACAAGTTCAAAACGAGGTGAGAACCCACTAAACACATCATGAGAAGGAATCATCCAGAAAGTCAAATCGTTGGTGATCCAGAAGATTGTGTTCAAACAAGATCATCACTCAGAATACAAAGGCACATTGCACTGATCTCTAAAATGGAACCCTATCACATTGATGATGCAATGTAAGATGAAAACTAGGTTAGAGAAATGCAAGAGGAACTTCATTAGTTTTAGAAGAATCATGTTTGGAAGTTAGTTGAATTGCCGAAAGGAAAGAAAGTTGTTGGAGCAAAATGGGTCTTTTGCAACAAACTGGACGAAAATGGTAAGGTTGTAAGAAACAAAGCAAGGTTAGTTGCTAAAGGATACTCACAACAAGAATGTAAAGATTACAAAGAAACTTACACACATGTAGCTCGTCTAGAGGCAATACATATTTTACTTTTATTTGCAGCTTATAAAAATATGAAGCTATATCAAATAGAAGTAAAAAGCACATTTCTAAATGGGTTAATCCAAGAGAAAGTTTATGTTGAACAACCTCCAAGATTTGAAAGTGAAATTCTTCCTCAACATGTTTTTAAGCTCAAAAAAGCCTTATATGGACTTAAGCAAAATCCTGGAGCTTGGTATGAAAAACTAAGTTCATTTCTCTTGAAAAATATTTTTGAATGAGGAAAGGTTGACACAACACTCTTTCGCAAAAACTATGATTCTAAATTTTTATTAGTATGAGTATATGTGGATGATATTATTTTTGGTGCTACTAATGAAATGATTTGTGAAGATTTTTCTAAGCTAATGCAGACAGAGTTTGAAATAAGTATGACGAGAGAGCTGAAATTCTTTATTGGATTACAAATAAAGCAAACACCCAAAGGTATCTACATTCATCAAACCAAATATGTGAAAGAATTATTGAAGAAATTCAATATGGACAATGCAAAAGAAATGAAGAGTCTAATTCATCCCATGACATACCTTGGACTGGATGAGGAATCAACAAAGGTGGATAAGACTCAATACTCTATTTCACTGCATCCAAGCCTGCTATTAGGTTAAGTGTTTGTCTATGTGCAAGATTTCAAAAAGAACAAGGGAAGTTCATCTAACTACAATTAAACACATTTTTAGATACCCAATTGGAACTTTTAATCTTGGTCTTCTGTTCAAAAGAAGAGAAAGTTTCAGACTGACAAGCTACTATGATGCTAACTATGTTGGTGATAAAGTTGAAAGAAAAAGCACAAGTAGAAGCTGTCACTTCATTGTTGGAAACTTAGTGATGTGGATATGCAAGAAGCAAGGCTCAACTGCATTGTCCACTGTTGAAGCTGAATATATGTCAGCAACAATTTGTTGTGCTCAACTACTCTGCATAAAGAATCAGCTTGAAGACTACAACATTTATGAGAGTAAGATTCCCGTCTATTGTGACAATAAAGCTGTTATTAGTCTTTTGAAAAATCCAACATTGCATTCTAAAGCAAAACATATAGAAATTAAGCATAATTTCATAAGAGATCATGTTCAAAATGAAACAGTGGACTTACAATTTGTACCCACTAATGATCAACTTGCTGACATTTTTACAAAATCGTTAACTGAAGAAAGATTGATTCTACTTTCAAAATCAACTTGGAATGATCTCTATTAATGAATGATTTAATCTCTATATGTCGTCCACTGTTACATCCAAGGATCTATCATCCAATGGACATTAACACACTCATAACGTTCAATATATGGACGACACATCATGCATTTATTATTATTATATAAAATGCAATGTTTTTATATCAAAACATTGTGACTGTTTTTGCTAAGTTAGTTTTGGAAACTAGGCTTAACAATTGATTTTGAAAAGGCCCACTATAAAACTTCAAAATGTTGAAAACTCTTGGCATTACTCACTACTCTGAAACACTTCATCTTCCTCTCTAAAATTCAAACCCTAAATCTCAAACTCTCTACAATGGCCACCTTAAACTTTATTGCTGCTGAGATTATTACAACCCTTGAAATCACTATCATCCATACAGACAATTAACCCTCCATTTATGTTGAACACTTTTTTGACACTTAGGAACTTGAAAAAGTGGGTTTGAAGCTGAATGAGACTCTGTTATTCTATGGTGCCAGACACTTTTTCAATGAGCTACAAACCATATACCTAGAACTCATTAGAACCTTCTGGAGGAATGTTGAGTTTGTTAACAAGTAGGCGATAGCATCCAAGGTTCTAGGATTCAAAGTTGTATTGTCTAGTGACACTATTGCCAAGGCAACAAGGTGCCTTCGTGAAGGCAGTAACTACCAAGAGGGATGGGACAAAAACTATGATGCCCATGTAACAAGGGCACTCTAGAGGGACAATGCTGAGAAAGCAGGTAATCAGAATACTATAGTGTAAATTCCTTCTTCTCCCCCTTTTCTCATAAGCAAAAATTGGGTTTGAAGATAGTAATAATGAGGAACATCATTGTTAGTCCTGAGCTGGTGGTGGAGAAGGAGGTTGAGAAGATGGAGAAGGTGGTGGTGTTTGGCCTAAGGTTGGTGGTAGAGGTTCAAGATGTTGAGGTGGAGGTGGAGGAACATGTTGATAAGTATCATATTTCATTTATTTTTTTATATTAAAATGTTAACACTTATCTTTCGATTGTAATAGTTTTCTTATAAACTTTCCTTAAATCTAGTTGTTTTATATAAACTGTACATTTACTAATGTTTTTGTTTAAATATGGAAGATTCATCCATGATTCTATAGGTTTTGATGGTTGTTTGTTGGATCTAGAAACCAAGTTAAAAGGAAGGGAAAATTGGTTATTTTTCCAAGATTTCAGACAACCAATCGTCCAACCTAGTAACCAGCTTGCTTGGGCTAATCAAGTTTCTTCAGGCCTAAGCAACCAACTCGCCTGGGCTAGCTACAACTTGCTTGGGCGAGTGAGTACCTTCAGCATTAAGCAATCAGCTCGCCTAGGCGAGTGCATCTCACCTGGGCGAGTTGGTTTGGCAACTTCTTATCTTTTTCTATAAAAAGACATGCAAAGGAAGGGAAGATACAAAATAAAGAAGAAACCAGAGGAAGAACGCAGAAGGAAGAAGGATTGAGAAAGTGGAGTCCTGGCACTATAGAGTTGTAACCGTGGATCACATTCTTTGTCATTTATCTTGTTAATCTTATGCTCTACGCAATGATCAACTAGTTTCTCCAAAGGATTGGATGTAATCTTCGTACCATTATGTATCTCTTTTGATATTTTATATATGTATGAATCCTTTCTACTCATTATTAGTGATTTCATTTTGTTCGTAATTCTATATTCTATTTGATCACTAGTTTCATGAAATTGGATTTTAAGTTCGACTAGAAACTACTCTTGGAATTTGAACTGAATGAATTTACTCTTTAAGTTACGTTGCTAGGAATAGAGCATAATATTTTGATTGCAAATAGCACAAGATTATGATTGTAATGCTAGGGTATTTACTTCATATTTGAGGGATCAATATTCAGTAAATATTCTTAGGATTCTCAAGTGTGAGGGATCGATTCGGGCTAATTTAATGTGTGCATAAGTAATTTTAGAAAATGATTCACATATATTAATTTTATTAGGATATTGAGGGTATGAACGATGAAATCTAATCCTACGTTTTTCTTGAATTAATTAAATTCATTATTATTTTTTACGTAATTTTACATATTTCTGATGCACTAAATTCTGTTATTTTTGTTATTCCGTCACTTTAGTTATTTTTCATTAGTTAGACAAACCCATGATATTTCGATTAAATTTGTACATAACTATTGAACTGTTTACTTTTATTCGGAGGAATTGAGTAACTGAAGTCCTTGTGGAGACAATCTCTTTTTATAAATCTGTAACCTGCGACTACATTGGTATGCTTGCCAATAGTCTAACACAGGTTCAGGTGCAGCAACAACTCCAAGCATGGACATCTGTGCTTGTTGAATGTTTTGGAGAAGAACAACACCAAGATTGGAGAACTTCATAGTTGTTAGTCAGTGAAAACGACTAACTTTTGTGTATAAAACTTGTGTATATTGTATCAAACTTCTCCAATTTATAGTTGTTTTATAATATTATAAGTACTTTATGTTAAATATAGGTAATAGATAATTTATACTTTTGTTTTGTGTGTTTAATAATCAATTTCTCTCAATTTCAGGTTAATTAGGCAAAGTGGCAAAAATTCTATTTTCACCTTCTCGCTAAGCCAATCTGCTGGCTTAGCGAGCATTCGCTAAGTGCGACACTCAGTGGCTAAGTGCGAGAAAGAATCCAGAAGAAGATGAGCTGTCAGGTTCATTGAGCGCACCGCTCCAGGTCATCAAGCGCACTGCTTTAGCTCATCCTCTAAGCAAGAGAAGCGTGCTAAGCCACAATCCACTTATGCGCGCTAAGCGATCCAGATTTGCGCTAAGCGCATGAGCACGAACCAACCCACCTATTTAAGCTTGAAATCAGATTTTTTGCTGGAGTTTGACATTTTTCTTGAAGAAGCCACTACATGCACGAGAGTCTGGCCTTGGCTTAAAGCTTTTGCATCTTTAGGAAGCTCTAGAGAGAGAAAGGTCCAAGTTCCAGAGAGTTTTGAGAGATTTTGCTGTGTGAAGATCTGCAGAGACGAGAGCTTGAAGCAGAAGCCATTCTGAGAACTTGAGATGAGTTTGTGAGTGATTGTGAGATCCTAGAGGTGAAGGAGACATCCTCACCACTTGTATTTTTGCAATCTTTCATCTTGTTCTTCTCTATGTTGTAAAGGAGGTTTCCGGACCATGGAAAGCTAAATCCTTTGTTGGATCTTCCCTGTAGGTACCTGATGTAAATATATTTCTATCTATGTAGTGATGTTTTGTGTGTTCTCTGTGCTATCTGCTTTTCATTCCAGTATGCCTTTACCTTGATCACGTAGATGCATGCTTTGTTAGGGTCATTCAACAGTTGAAACTGGTCTGATTCTAAAGTCCTTGATAGTAGGGGGCTAAGTTGTTGTACTATCACGAGGAATCGGGGTACAAGAACTTAGTTGTGTATGTGTGTCTTAATGCGGTCCTGGTTGAGTTTAGTCTTACAAGAGGAATTTGCGGACGAGGCTTGATCAGGATTAGGCTAGGCTATCATGAGGAATCAGGGTCTAGTAGTCCAGGAGACAACATAGGAATACACGGGCATTGTTAGATAAAGAACATCCGTTTTAGCATCAGGAACCTATTAGGAAGACCAACACGTTCTCTACTTGTTTTTACACAACATTTCTCTTGTGTGATTTTCTTTCTTTTTGCATAGATAGTTTACATAATTGTTCATAAACACAATCATCTTTTCATACTAGACACCTATTTACCGAAATAGCTTGCCAGATAACACAAGTTCCCCGAGAGTTCGATACTCGGTTCTTACCGTTTTATACTACTTGTGCGATTCGATACACTTGCCGGCCGCGAACAAGTTTTTGGCGCCGTTTCCGGGGAACTTCTTTTTATTTGGGAAGTTAGCTCGTTTTTAGGTGTCTATTCTTTATTTGTTATTCTTTGATTGTTTCTGTGAATATTTGTTCTGTAATTTATATTTGTCTTCTCTTATTGAACTGGATAACCGCTGTTCTGTTAGTACTGTTTATGCATAGATCTCCCACAGGCACTTTAGTTCCTTTGGACTTAGAAATTGAAGCTACACTGAGATGGAATAGGGCTGAGAGGAGAAGGAAACTGTTGCAAGATAGAATAGTTGCATCCATTCTTGAGGAAGAGACCCATTTTTCTGATTCATCATCATCTGATTCACCATCATCAAGGGAATCCACTAATCATTTGTCTGAAACTGTTACCATGGCAGATGATCACGACCAGAGGACAACCCTTGAGGACTATTCAAGTAGCTCGGTACCACAATTTTTCACTAGCATTGCACCGGAAGTGCAAGCGCACAACATCACCTACCCACATTCTTTGATCCATCTAATATAAGGGAATTTATTTCAAGAATTACCTAATGAAGATCCCTATGCACACTTGGCAACATTTATTGAGATTTGCAACATTGTTAAGATTGCCGGTGTACTAAATGAAGCTATCGGACTCAGCCTTTTCTCATTTTCGCTGGCAGGAGAGGCCAAGAGGTGGCTCCACTCATTCAAAGGTAACGGTCTTAAAACCTGGGAAGAAGTTGTGGAAAAGTTCCTAAAGAAATATTTCCCAGAATCTAAGACTGCTGAAGGGAAGGCAATAATATCTTCATTTCATCAATTCCCTGATGAATCCTTGAGTGAGGCATTGGAGAGATTCAGAGACTTATTGAGAAGAACTCCTACCGATGGATTCTCCGAGCCAATCCAACTGAATATGTTCATAGATGGGCTGAGACCACAAATCAAGCAATTACTAGATGCTTCTGCTGGGGGGAAAAATAAAGCTAAAAACCCTAAAAGAAGCAACTGAGCTCATAGAGAACATGTCAGCCAGTGATCATGCCATTCTGAGGGACAAAACCCATCAACCCACAAAGAAGAGCCTGTTGGAGCTAACATCACACGATGCTTTGTTGGCACAGAACAAGTTGCTATCTAAGCAACTTGAGATCCTAACGGAAACACTTGGTAAGATGCCAACTAAACTATCGATTGGACAACCTACACATTCTTTTGTTTTGTAGGTCACAGGTTGTACCATGTGTGGTGAAGCTCATGAGACAGGCCAATGCATCCCCACTGAAGAAAACACTCGTGAAATTCATTTCATGGGGGAATTAGCAGAGGCAAGGGTATACTCAAGGAGGATTTTCAGGCTTCTAGCAAGGTCCTTATAATCAGCAAGGACAGTAGAGGACACACCCTGGCAACCAGTTCAATAAAGACTAGGGTGGATCCTCAAACAAGCCAATTCAACAAAGGCCTAACATCTTTCAGAGGACGACTAAGTTGGAAGAGACCCTGACTCAATTTATGCAGGTAACGATGTTAAATCATAAGAGTACTAAGTCAGCACTAAAGAACCTTGAGGTCCAGGTGGGGCAACTGGCTAAGCAAATAGCTGACAAGTCATCCAAAAGTTTTGGAGTAAATATGGAAAATAATCCTAAGGAGGAATGCAAGGCTTTGATGACCAGGAGTAAAAGGTTGGTGGAAGCTGAGGATGAAGAGAGTGTGGTGTACAAGGAGCAAATGGGTGAAAAGAAAGGTGTTGAGGTTAAGGAAAATGATGGGAAGGGTAAAGAGAATCAGGAAAAAGGGAAGAAAGTAATGGTTCAGAATAAAGAGATGGAGAACCAAGAAAAATAAAAAGAAGGAGAAAAAGAAAAAGGAAATGAGAAAAATGAAAAAGAAGAAAAAAAATAAGATTTCAGAGAAGAGTAGAATTGGAAAGGCTGTGGACAAAGGTGTGGAAGTACCATGTGGTACCTTCCAAGAAAGAAAAAGATCGTCATTTGGCAAGATTTTTGAATATTTTCAAGAAACTAGAAATAACCATGCCCTTTGGCGAAGCTCTATAGCAGATGCCACTATACTCCAAATTTTTGAAAGATATGTTGACAAGGAAGCACAAGTACATTCATCAGGAAAACATCATAGTGGAAGGAAGTTGTAGTGCTGTGATCCAAAAGATTCTTCCACCTAAGCATAAAGATCCTGGGAGTGTAACTATTCCTTGTTCAATAAGAGAAGTCAATGTGGGAAAAGCCCTGATTCATCTGGGAGCCAGCATTAATTTGATGCCACTCTCCATGTGCAGAAGATTGGGAGAGTTGGAGATTATGCCCACTCGAATGACTCTACAATTGGCTGACCGCTCCATTACCAGGCCCTACGGCGCAATTGAAGATGTATTAGTCAGGGTCAAGCATTTTATCTTCCCATCAGACTTTGTGGTTATGGATATCTCTAAAGATACTGACATCCCTGTAATCTTGGGGAGGCCGTTCATGTTGACCGCAAGCTGCATAGTTGACATGGGGAAGAGAAAGCTGGAGTTAGGTTTTGAAGACCAGAAAATTGATTTTGACTTGTTTGTTGAAGACAAGCCTGCTCCAGAACACAATGTTTGCTTGCAGGTAATGGGAGAAGGTCAAGAGGTTCTGAAGGTGAGAACCAAAATGTAAGATCACCCAGTGAGGTAAAAGCATCAAGCTAATGACGTTAAAGAAGCGCTCCCTGGGAGGCAACCCAGTGTTAATTTGTGTTATTTTTGGTTTTTCATGCATTAGATCATTGGGAACTTGCAGTATAATCTGAACATTGGAGCATATCAGCCTCCCTTTGAATGGTAAACTTAAGGGTTTCAATTTCTTGGGAAAGGACTAAGTTTAAAACTTAGAAAATCTTTTTGACAATTAGTCCTTTCGCTAAGCGCATGCTTCTCGCTAAGCGCATAATTGTTCATGCACTAAGCCACGAGTTTCAAGCGCTTAGCGCACAACCCTGGCATCTAAGGCTGATTATTTCCGCTAAGCTAGCCAAGGTTAAGCTAAGCCCAAATCAATTCGAGTTAAATTCAGCTAAGCTTCAGCCGGAACGCTAAGCGACAACTTATCCGTGGCTAAGCAGGATCTATTGTCTCCAAGCGCAATTCCTTACGGCCTTAATTGAGGTTCATGATGCTAAGCGCCATTCATGGTGTTGGATCAAGTGGCCTCGGAATAATTAAGAAGGGAGGGTTGAATTAATTATTAATGAACCTTTACTAATTAAAAATATAACCTTGTTAATGTTACTAGATTTAATTAGGCTTTTACTACAAAGTTAAGAAAGTAAAGAACAATAATTGAAACTTAACCAAAAGTAAAAGCGATAATTAAAGTGCATAGTGGAAATTAAAGAGTGTAGGGAAGAAGAAGACAAACACAAGAATTTTATACTGGTTCGGCAACAACCCGTGCCTACATCCAGTTCCCAAGCGACCTGCGATCCTTGAGATTTCTTTTCAACCTTGTAAAAACCTTTACAAGCAAAGATCCACAAGGGATGTACCCTCCCTTGTTCTCTTTGAACAACCAAGTGGATGTACCCTCCACTTGAATTGATCCACAAGAGATGTACCCTCTCTTGTTCTCAGTTACAACAACCCAAGTAGATGTACCCTCTACTTGTACCACAAAGGATGTACCCTCCAATGTGTTAAGACAAAGTTCTCAGGCAGTTAGTCCTTTGAAACTTTGTGAAGGGGAAACAAAAGATATCTCAGGCGGTTAGTCCTTTGAAATCTTTTGTTTAAGGGAAAGGGAAGAATCAAAAGAATTCTCAGACTGTGTCGTTTTGAATTCTTTGAAAAGGGAGAAGGGAGACACAAAAGAATTCAAGCGGTTAGTCTTTGGCAAATTCTTTTTGGCAAAGGGAGAAGAGAATGAAAAAGATGAATAGCACACTTTTGTTTTTTGTGAAAGAACAAGGTTTGGAAACCAAAAAACTTAGAAAGCTTTTGGCAAAAGAAGAAGAAGAAGAAGTTCAAGAAGATGTTCAAAAATTTGTGTAAAAAGTTATATCAAGTTCTTAAAATGCAAGTCAAGGTCTTGCTTTTATAGACTCTTCATGTCTGGTCAAGAAAACCATTGGAAGAGTTATAAACTTGAGAAAATCTTGAGAAAACCATTAGAAGAGTTACATCTCTTGATTTTTATTCAAAACTTGTCACTAGTAATCGATTACTAAAACCATGTAATCGATTACACAAAGCATTTTATGAAAAGATACGACTCTTCACAATTGAATTTGAATTTCAACGTTCAGATACACTGGTAATCGATTACCAATATATTGTAATCGATTACACCATTTAAAAAACAATTGGAACGCTACAAATTCAGTTAAAAGCTTTTTGAAATCAAACTTTGCCACTGGTAATCGATTACAGGAAACTGGTAATCGATTACCAGAGAGTAAAAACTCTGGTAACTTAGAAAATTTTGAGAAAAACTCTTTTGGAAAACAAAACTGTGCTATGTTTGTTTTTTGAAAAATATTTTCGATACTTCCCTTGTGAAGTCTTCTTGATTTCTTCTCTTGAATCTTGAATTCATCTTCTCTTGAATCTTGAAATCAAACTTCTCTTGATTCTTGAATCTTCTTGATTTCTTCTCATGAAACTTGAAATTAATCATGATCTTGAACTTGTTGACTCAATCTTGAAATCATTCTTTGGCCTTTTTGTCATCATGTTTGTCATCATCAAAACTACTTGAATCAACTTGATTCATCATCACGAAGCTAGCTTCTACACATGGCAACTAAGCGAGATTCTTTGCAGCAATATGAGCGCTAAGCGAGTACCTCTCAGCTAAGCGTGTGCTCCTCTGTGTTTAAGATGCATCATTTTAGCTAAGTTGGCTAGGGCTAGGCTTAGTGAGAGTTGTAGCTTTTCTAATCTGCAGGTCTCGCTAAGCGGACGTACTCTCGTGCTAAGCCGAGTTTCTGTGTTAAAAATAATAATAATAGTAATAATATTTTGATCTTGAATTTGAAACATCGGCTAAGCGCACGTGTTCGCTAAGTGAGCCTGGTTGAGAAACCAAACGTCTCTCTTGCTCGCTTAGCGCAACGGTCCGCTAAGCGAAGGTATCAAAAAACTACTTAAGTGAGTGTAACAGCAGTTACACTCACATTTTCCAGATTATAGAAACCTCGACTCTGCATTCTCTCTCTCCAAAAATTTGCACATTTTGCATCTGTACTCTCTTTGTGCATTTTCGACTTTGAAGCATCAATCATACACCATCCAAGTAAGTTCCTTGATCCTTTTTCTCTTTTTCATGTCTTGACTCTAGGGTAGAAGATTTTAACTGTAGCTTTAGATTTTTAGGGTTTTTATGTTTTGTTAGAATTAGTTTCAGATTAGGGCTATGTAAGCTTGTGTACTGAATTGAGTATGGCGCACACATTGCATGTCTGATATGCCTTTTAGAGGTTTGAAAAGTGCGAGAAAACAAGCTGTGTTTTTTGCATTTTCTGGAAAACATGATAAACTCGCTAAGCGAGCATGCTGCGCTAAGCAAGTTCATCAATACTCATTGTATGTAAGCATTATTTGAAGAACTCGCTATGCGGGCTTACCGCGCTAAGCGAGTTCATCCTTTGAGGATGACCACTCATCCTCTTGCTGAACTACCTGTGGCTAAGCGAAGCTGAATCGCTAAGCCTAGGAAACTTTACCAATTTTTTTTGGTGATAGTTGCGCGCTAAGCCGAGCATTCCTGAGCCAAGCGCAATTGGTTGCGGCATCCCCTGAGCTAAGCGAGCTTCACTCTCTAAGCTCCCAACAATTAGTGAAATTTTTGCTCAATTTAGTACCGCTAAGCGCAGTCTTCAAGGAGCTTAGCGCTAATTCTTGCGGCACATGTTCAGCTTAGCGGGCGCTTTTCCGCTAAGCTAATTCTGCAGAATCTAAAAATTCTGCAACTTCCGCTAAGCGGCTCCACATGCCGCTAAGAGGAAGTGTTTTTTTTACAAAGGCAAGCTAAGCGGACCATGTCTCGCTAAGCGGCCAGTGTCTTTTTCAGTTTTATTTCTTAGTTTTTAAAATTTAAATAATTGTGTCCTGATTAATTGTTTGATTCCTTTGTCTACAGATGTCTTCCAGGAAAAGAAAGAGTGGCGGTTCAAGGCCCACCACTTAATATGATACAAGAAGATTCTACTCTTTTGAGGCTTGGACTAGATACATTGATAATGTCTTGGGAAGACATATATTAGCTAAGAGGAAAGTGGAAATATATCATACAGAGCTGGATGAATTTAAGGTTGAATTGGAGAGGCGTAACTTTCATAAGCGCCTCACCAATTTAGCTGATAGTAACATTGACTTGGCATTGGTGAAGGAGTTCTACGCCAACCTCTACAGTCCTGAGGGGCCTTCCCTAAAACAAGTCAGAATACTGGGCCACTTGATAAGGATTGATGCAGATAGCCTCAATGCCTTTTTAGAAACACCTGTGGTGCTTGCTGAGGGTGAATCTTTACTCTCTTACTCAAGATATTGCAGGATGCCTACTGACATCAGGGAAATTGAGGCTGCTCTATGCATACCCGGCTGAGGGTTTATTTTAAATGCTGAAGGTCACCCTGGGAAGATCATCAGAAAAGATCTAACCACTCTTGCTCAGGTCTGAAGTGTTCTCTCATACTCCAACCTGGCTCCGACTTCCCACACCTCGGATTTGACTGTGGATAGAGCTAGGTTAATCTTTGGCTTAGTTACTCAGCTGGACATGAATGTCGGAGCTCTCATCTCTGGATAGATCACATCAATGGCCTAGTCTAACTTCTCTAGACTTGGGTTCCCTGCTCTTATCACAAATTTATGTAGGTCCAGAAGAGTTGCTTCCGACAGCTTGGTCTTTGAACGTTTGAGCTCGGTCATTAATTTGGCCTACATAAGGAAAAACTGTTGGAACCCGAATGATCCAATAGTTATTATTAGGGGGGCCAGAAGACCAAGGGCATGGCCAGGTGAGGCTCCTTCTCTATTAGCAGCTCCTTATCCAGCTTCTACATCAATAGTTCCTCCCCCAGCTCGTATGACAACAGTTCCTTCTACCTTACCCCCTACAGATTTTTAACGTCTCGAAGCCATGCTTTGAAGTATACATCAAGGGCATATTATTTTATTGCAAAGCCTACAACTGGTAGCGCCTCCAGACCCCATCCCGATGGTAGAGCAATTTAATGAATGGGTAGCCTGGCCAAGGACTCAGCCTCCTCTTCACAGGGAAGATGAAGATCCTGCCACTCAGGTACCCTATCAGTCGGAGGATGAGTCATCAGAGTCTTCCACTCCTAAGCCATTGATCAAGAAGAGGAGGGTAGTTGTAACCCAGGAAGCTACAACTACCTCTGAAAATTCTCTTGAAGCCACTCCAGAGCTTCCGACACCAGTGGCAGATACCACTTCTCCACAACAAACAACAGACAACAGACCCTTCCACGCCTGAGGATCAAACCACCCCAGTCTTGTCTCCAAAAACCTCTCCTGTAGCTACTCTTGTACTTCATTTGTCGGAAGAGGAGGAGGGTCAGACACAGGACACCCAGGACCAATCACAGGATCTTTAAATTCCTGTTGATTTTTTGTGCTTTTTGATCTATTAGTATAATTATGGTTTTAGTACATTATTTACTTCTTGTTAGTTTTGTGCATGAGTAGTGTAGTTGCTCATTTTGAAGCATCTGGAATAGTTTAACTTAACCTTTGTTGGTGTTGCAGTAAAATAGTTTAGTTATTTTGAAAAATGGATGTATGCCTTGTTTTAAATTGAATGCATACTTAAGATGAGATCTGTGTTTCTTTTCATGATTTTGAACGAATATGTATGTTAGACAAAGAAAAAACAATAGTGTGAACTTGCAATTAGAATTGTTAGTCAGTAGATAGATTGATTGTGAAAGAAAAGCTTGAACCAAAACTAGTGAGAGTGTGACCTTAAACTGTGAGTGAACGACTAGCTGAGAGTGATAATCTTTGCATGAATCTCTAAATTTTAGAATGAAATGTATAAATGAGGACATGATGAAGGCCATGATTGTACATACACAAGCTCTTTTGACCAAACAACTTACCTTAAATGATAATTGCATCCTTTGCTCCCTTTTTTGAACCCTAAACTTAAATAAATATCTCCTGATACCTTGTTTAGATTCTAGGAGAGTATATGGTTCAAGGAAAATTTACTCTAAATTTGGGGGATGGAAGTCAATTCCAATGAAAAGAAAAAGGTTAAGCACCGACACACACAACAAATAAGTTTTATGTCAAAAAAAAAGAAAGAAAAGAATAAATTGTGCTGTTACAATAAGGTCAAAAGCAACTTGAAAGGAAAAGATAGTGAGAAAGCTATTGGCATAATACAAGACCATTGGGATAAGTCAAGGATTTGTGCTCTCTTAGAACCTAAACCTTTGAATCCTAGTAAAACCAATGGATTTTTGTAGCCAAACCTCACTACAAGCCTGAGAAAGTCCTTCTGATTCTGTTTATACATTTCTGACTTGATGGCATGAGATGAAATGCAAAGATTGGACCTCCTGTTAGTTGTTATCAATGAATAGCTTAAACACTTGTGCTTGAGTGAAACAGTAGCCGTGAGACTGTGGTTTGACCTACTTTCCTTGATATCTGTCTTATGATTAACTTCATCTAATTGTATAGTTCACATTTTGTTCTCCTATTTGTCTAGCTGCATATTCTGTGAAAACAAGTGATAAGTACACATTGATTCATCTTTCTCATCATGCAATCAATAAATTTTGATGCATACACCTTTGTACATAAACACTGCATGTTTTACCACTTGAGGACAAGTGAGTTGTTCTCTTTTGCTTGAGGACAAGCAAAACTGTAAATTTGGGGGAATTGTTAGTCGGTGAAAACGACTAACTTTTATGTATAAAACTTGTGTATATTGTATCAAACTTCTCTCATTTATAGTTTTTTTATAATATTATATGTACTTTATGTTAAATATAGGTAATAGATAATTTATACTTTTGTTTTGTGTGTTTAATAATAAATTTCTCTCAATTTCAGGTTAATTAGGAAAATTGTCAAAAGTGTTGTTTTCACCTTCTCGATAAGACAATCTGCTGGCTTAGCGAGCTTTCGCTAAGCGTGACACTCAGTGGCTAAGTACGAGGAAGAATCCAGAAGAAGATGAGCTGTCAGGTTCGCTGAGCGCACCGCTCCAGGTCATCAAGCGCACCGCTTCAGCTTATCCGCTGAGTGAGAGAAGCGCGCTAAGCCACAATCCACTTATGCGCACTAAGCGATCCAGATTTGCGCTAAGCGCATGAGCATGGACCAAGCCACCTATTTAAGCTTGAAATCATATTTTTTGTTGGAGTTTGGCATTTTTCTTGAAGAAGCCACTACATGCACTAGAGTCTAGCCTTGGCTTGAAGCTTTTGCATGTTTAGGAAGTTCTAGAGAGAGAAAGGTCCAAGTTCCAAAGAGTTTTGAGAGATTTTGCTATGTGAATATCTGCAGAGACGAGAGCTTGAAGCGGAAGCCTTTCTGAGAACTTGAGATGAGTTTATGAGTGATTGTGAGATCCTATAGGTGAAGGAGACATCCTCACCACTTGTATTTTTGCAATCTTTCATCTTGTTCTTCTCTGTGTTGTAAAGGAGGTTTCTGGACCATGGAAAGCTAAATCCTCTGTTGGATCTTCCCTGTAGGTACCCGATGTTAATATATTTCTATCTATGTAGTGATGTTTTGTGTGTTCTCTGTGCTATCTGCTTTTCATTCCAGTATACCTTTACCTGAATCATGTAGATGCATGCTTTGTTAGGGTCATTCAACAATGGAAACTGGTCTGATTCTAAAGTCCTTGATAGTACGGGGCTAAGTTGTTGTACTATCACGAGGAATCGGGGTACAAGAACTTAGTTGTGTATGTGTGTCTTAATGTGGTTTTGGTTGAGTTTAGTCTTATAAGAGGAATCTGCGGACGAGGCTTGATCCGGATTAGGCTAGGCTATCATGAGGAATCAGGGTCTAGCAGTCCAGGAGACAACATAGGAATACACGGGCATTGTTAGATAGAGAACATCCGTTTTAGCATCAGGAACCTATTAGGAAGACCAAAGCGTTCTCTACTTGTTTTTACACAATATTTCTCTTGCGTGATTTTCTTTCTTTTTGCATAGATAGTTTACATAATTGTTCATAACCACAATCATCTTTTCATACTAGACACCTATTTACCGAAATAGCTTGCTAGATAACACAAGTTCCCCGAGAGTTCGATACTCGGTTCTTACCGTTTTATACTACTTGTGTGATCTGGTACACTTGCCGGCCGCGAACAATAGTGATGGCATTTTGGATGGAGAGCCTAAATTGCTCATTTTCTTGACTTTATCGTTCGACAAATGATTTCATTGATTGCCCTATCATGTCTTGCACTTGATCTCTGGTAACAATAGCAGGTTGTGCATAGTTCAAAAGGAGCAGGTCCTATGCTAGTTGAGTAGATGATGAGGATGTTTGGTTCTCCCTTATCTTTAGAAGTAGCCTCATTTGAAGTAGTTGACTGCTTGGACGTAGGCTTTATAACTTTATGTTAAACTTCATCAGCTATGGTTGAATTGGATGCCTTAGGAGTTCCATCCATGACACTGGTGTTGGTAAGATCAATGATGACCCTACATACAATGGTGTCATCCATAACTTTAGTCGACGCTTCATCTTGGACGGAGGCAACATCTTATTTCATAACACCAACAACAACTTCTTCTTCTTCAACCTTCTTCTTTTGTTAAGCTTTCTTCTTCAACCTTCTTCTTTTGTTGAGCTTCATGGAGCTATGAGCTATCATATGTTCTTCAATCATCTTCTTCATATTATAAGTACCCTGATATTGAATGGTACGAAGTTGGAGTAGGCGTTGAATGAACGTGTTGTTGTAGGCGTCCTTTGAAAAGCAGATGCAAGCATCATTGAAGTAATACTTCCTAACTAGATGTAGCACTTGAATGATGTCATGGTGCTCAACATTATCCCTTCCATCATAACCACAAGTGAAGGCTTTCTCAAGATCTGGTTCCAGAAGGTCTTGGCATCATAGGCATCAGGAGCACGAACAAGCCTTTTCCCACTGAATTGGGAACTCCAATTTTAAGGATTGTTGACTATTTCCACTTTCATTTTCCCTGAAGGCTTCTCCTCATTGTAGAATAGCTTGAAGCCTTTAATTTTACCAGCATCCCATATAGGTAAATGTGGACACACCTTGTCAACAACTGTCTTGATATCGGTGGCCCTTGAGATGTGCAAATCAGGAGGGTAGGCAGTGGCTTGATCTCTTACATACATTTGTGCTTGAAGGTTGCCAATAGATAAATGTTCTTCCTAGGTTAGATTAAGGTCAGTTGGATGCACTGGCAAGACCTTTGTGATTGGCGTCCATAAATGCATTTTCTTTTGAAACTCACTCTTCGAAGGTTTAACTTCTTGCGAGGGGTCCCTTCTGTGCTTTTCAAATAGATCCCTAGGGATACTATTTTGTGTGCTTTCCTTGTCTTTGAACTTCTAAAGGTTACACCTAGATTTTTTTGGAGAGACCTCTATTGAGGGACGAACTCATTGCTTAGTGCCAGGTGCAAGCCAATGTGGAGGCATCTTGATAACATTTGGCTGAATTGGATGAGTCCATTGTGGGAAAGGAAGATGAACTATAGCATCTGTTGGTAGAGCCTTAAAGGCCTCAGATGGCGTGTGCTCATAGTCATACTTTGTCCATGTAGAAGCTTGGACACTGATGGTTTCCCTTTCAACAGTTTCAACAGAGATGAATTCACTGTATAATGTTTTTCAAGTGTAGGATTACCATTAATGAATGCTAGAGGAAACCTCTAGGCATTTGTCAAGGGTTCCTTTTGAGAAGCCCTTCGGAACCTATCTAGATGGAGGTGGACATGATTGTGTAGATGGAACATCTTTATGGAGAGAAGAGATAGAAGTATTTCATGGACTCACTATCTGATGATGATGAAGCTTAATCCTTTTTGTTCCTTGTGAAGGAGACTACCTACTCCTTCTCACCAATCCAGGGATTGGCTATGGTCGCCCTCATTTTGATACGTCATGGTATTGCAAAGGGGATGACAAATTCACGTGATTCTGGGGTTGGTTGGACTTTCTTTGCTCTTTTTGGGGGTAGGAGCAACCAGAGCAACTGCTTTCTATTTCTGAACAACAACTTGTACGAAGCCTTCATCTTCTTCATCAATCTCACTCAGTTTTTTCAACCTTTATGGGACTGAGATTGTAGCCATTGGATGCACATGGGTGGGAACAATAGACTGTTCATGTCTTTTCTTTGTCTTATGTTCCCTTGCATGTAACTCCTCCTCTTCTTCCCCTTTCTGGGATTGCTTTCTTGTTTTCTCTCTTTTATTGCTCAACCATTCTCTTTTAAATCTTTTTCAAGATACCAAATCAGTTCAGACCTTGATCTTCATTAGCAATGGCTTTGGCCAACCTCTTCTGCTTTCTCTTATTGATGGTGTCGAGATCCACCTGAGGAGCCTCTTTTGGGCTTTGTTCTAAAGTAACCTTCACAACTTTTAGGTTAGTTTTGCTAAATTTTTGTTGTTTAGCAATGACTGAATCCTTGGCTATTATGGTGTGCTTAGAATCATCATCCATCTTGTTGAAGTGTGATACACGCCCTAATCCCATAACATCTTGTTGATGAGAGTAGCATAAAAGATGTCATCTAGACCAGCTAAGCCTTTCAGGTTTCTCAAGATGTTGATGTAGATGGTGTGTGGCAGGTCAAAGGGAAGATTCTCCATCAAGTGAAAAACAAACTTGTGAAGGTCTGATAGAGTTGTTTTTTAGTGTGTCTTGTGGAGAACACTCTTATTCAGAAAGTTGGTCCAAATCTTAGGCTTCTCGCAGATAAGGAGTACATCTTTGTGTTTTTCTTGAGTTATTTACTTGTCTATATCTATTATAGTTATTATTTCACTGCCGCACATGTCATATATATCTTATCTATAATATTTTTTGAATTGATTGAACTCACGGGGAGTTTAAATGCATTGCATTCACTCGTCTTACTCTCTTAAAACTCTTATACACAACAAACT
The DNA here is from genome assembly GCF_000004515.6 of Glycine max. NCBI lineage: Eukaryota > Viridiplantae > Streptophyta > Magnoliopsida > Fabales > Fabaceae > Glycine > Glycine max. The sequence continues at coordinate 10,294,846 of NC_038241.2, forward strand.
TATATTGTTTTTCATTATCTTAAAGGGGAAGATTGTTAGGTCTAGATGACTACTTTTCTTGTCTATCTTGGATTTTGATGAATAACAATAAGTATAAATTATTGATGTTCTAATGAGTTTTTGACAATTGGACAAGTACAAATATTAAAGGACTTAAAAAGTACTTTGTATCGTCCAACACGCTAACATCAAAAGACATCCACTCTCTATGAAAATTAGTGTTAAACACTGTGTTGTCAATTATTCCACACATCCAACCAATAAGTAACTCACACACCTTTTTGAATGATCAGCATTGGGCAAAAAGTTTGTGATAACCAAAAAAGAGAATAGACGACTAATACAAAGTTTTCATCCATTTATTTTTTGCTAAGAAAATTCATTTTGCAATTGAGCTTTATTTTCTATCTACTCTTTGAGTGTTGTTGAATACTTGTATTCATTCAAACAACTATTTGTGAAAGTCGGGAGTGACTTAATGTTAAACAATACATGGGTTTCTTAGATTCAGGGGGAGTCTAAGAAAGTACCGAAAATGGTATTAAGAATACTTGTAAAACCAAGAGTGACAAGTCAGAATACTTGTTTTGTAATCAAGACTTGATTAGTAGAACCCTTTACTGTTGAGTAAAGGAGAACTAAATGTAGCTCAGGTTGAGTGAATCAATATAAACCAAGTGATTCTACTTCTCTCCTTTGTGGTTTATTGAGTGTTCTATTAACACTTTTTGTCACTTCTTTAATACCAAGTGTTTAGTTGAAAAACTATTTTAAAAATACTCTCTATTATTAAGTCTCTAGATGATCAAACTTGTCTTAAAAAAATATATCTTCAATGAACGACCTATCTTTCTTCTACATTTCCATCTATGTCTATGTTAAAAGCTATGAAAGTTTCTATCTTTGATTAACACACTATTCAACCCCCCTTCTAGTGTGATTGTTTTTATTTCACTAGTGAGAACCTCGTTGTCCCTCAAAACTTTTGTTTTCTTTGTTTGGACAATGTAATGCAATAGGTCTTTTACCTAAGCATTTGATTGAACTAGTCCTAGAAGTAGAAGAATTGCTAAGGTTAGGAACATGTTTACCACTTGTAGAGTTTGAACCTTGTTTCTTAGGTGAGGAAGATCCCTCCTTCTTAGACTTGCCCTTACCTCTAGAAGTATCATAGTGAAAGGTCTTCTTGTAGGAATGCTTTGTCTCAAGTTGTCTCTCCATTTTCTTGGCTTGATGCATTAGATCCTCCTAGCTCTCATAGTGTTGCAACTTCACAATGCATCAAATGTCTCTATTAAGCCCACATAGAAACCTTGCCATGGCAGTTTTAGGCTCATGTACATTAGTTCTCCTCAAATTCATTATCATCTCTTTATGATACTTATTGATGTAGCTCCATATGGAGTGTTCGCATCCTGGTACTAGTTTTTGTGGATGTGAAATCTAACCGGCAAGTGCATCGGGTCGTTAAGTAAATAATTAAAACAGTGTGAACCAAGTATCGAACTCAGGGAACTTGTTTTACTTGGCAAAGCATCATTCTATAAATAGGCATTTGCGTAAAGAATTGATTATCATGAGGTAAAAACAGAAGTAATTCTATTCTAAGTAAAAGCAATAATTGTGAGCAAGTGAGTGTGAAAACAAATATGTAAAAGCGTTAGGTCCTTCTACTGAGATACTTGATGCAATTAGGGTTTTTCTCTACTTGAAATTATTTCTATGTTCTATGCTGAAGGCAAAAATACCAAACACCGATGTCTCACAAGTTTGGCCTAATTCAAATTAAACTTCGTTCTCAGATGTCTCTTGTTGAACTTAGCCTAACCGAACAACATTACAATTACAGCAAAATAAAAACTAAATTACCGCACTCCGTGTCTAGTAGTTCGATAACCTAGCCCTGCCCTATCTAGTTCTAAGGATGCAGTACATTTTCCAATGCTAAAGCTCCTAACCTTACACACAAATGGGTGATCAAGCCACAAGCATGCATAACATAAGCACAGATAGAAGCATTCAACACATAAAAAAAACTTCAAATAGATAGTAATAATATTTACATCAGCACTCAGCGGAATTTCCCAACAAAGGATTGTAGCCCTCCATTACAAGGGAGTACCTTTCACAAATAGGAGAAGGGTTTCATAGAAAATACTAGATTACACAGCAGTGGGGATGTATCCTCCACCTCTAGGAACCTAGGAATCACTCCTAAACCTAAAAGTTAGGGCCTTTTTCTTCCTTGCTTAGCTTTTCCTCTGTTCTTCATTCAGCACTAGGCTCACGCAGTCTATTCAGACCTTTCTCTTTTTTTCTTTGAAATTCAGGCTTAAAAAAGGCTTTTTTTTTTCGCGAAGGCGCGCTTAGCGCGCATAAGTGAAATTTGGCTTAGCACCATTCTCGCGCCAAGTGCAGAAGAGACAATCTTCTTGCGCTGAATGAGTTGATGATGCACTGAGCGCGTGTTGACATGGCATATTCGCTTCAATATTCATCTCATTCGCTAAGCGGCTGATGTCTCGCTTAGCGGTTGAGTCTCGCTAAGCGCACGGTTTAGGCTTAGCGAGACAACACTTTTGCACCTTCAAATTTTTCTCCTTTTTACCTGAAATTGAAGTGAAATTTACATTAAATTCATATGGAAAGCTTCTACTGAGCAAATATAAAAACTAAACAAGAAATATTCACAATCCTACCATAAAGAACCATAAATTGGGAGAAATATATACATTTTTGAAAACTTTTCTATACAAAAGTTAGTCGTAGAAGACGACTAAAAAACTCTCCTAAATTTATAGTTTTGCTTGTCCTCAAGCAAAGAAAGAACAGTTCAGTTGTCCTCAAGTGACAAACTCACAGTGGTCATTCACAAGGTGTTTGTTCCAAAGAATTCAATCACATGACATGAATGGCATACAATGTTTCAATCAACAGCTTCTCACAAGACATGCAGCTTTTCAAAGATATGAACATGATTATTAAGCATCACATCTGAAATAAGCTAGCAAGAATGACAGGTATCAAGGAAGGATCATCAACCAAAGCCTCACGGTCACTGTTTCACTCAAGCACAAGTGTTAAGGCTTTCCATCAATCAACAACCAACATAAGTCTCAATCTTTGCACTTCATCTCATGCCATACAATCAAAAATACACAAACTGAATTCGAAGGACTTTAATAGGCTTGTAATGAGTCTGGGCAGCAAATAAATCATGGTTTTTCTAGGATGCAAAGGCTTAAGTTCTAGAAGAACATTCGTCCTTAGATAAACTTTTTTTTCCTTTTTATTTCCAGCTTCAATTACTTGCCTTAAAGCACTTAGCTTCACTTCTTCTTAGATAACAACACACACACACTTTTATTTTGAAAACTTACATTTTTTTTAACAACTCTTTACTTGCTGCTTATTAACTTACTGTGTGTACTGATATTTTCTTACCATTAGAAGCTATCACCCAATAAACTCCCCCAAATTTGGGACAAATTTTCTTTGAACCATAATGCTCTCCTACAACCTAAGACAAGGTAGATGAAGATGTAATCCAAAGGTTCAAGGCTCAATCAAACAATTCAGATTTTCAACTCCATCATGGGTGCAAAGGATATGTCATTCATTCACAAGGTAAGCTTTTTGGCTAAGTGGTTAATTCACTGAAAACATGGCCTTCATCATCTTCAAACTCATGCATTCATTCCATAATCAGAGATTCATGCAAAAATCATTACTTAATGCTAGTCGTTCTCTCACAATTCAAGATCACACACTCACCGGGTTGTGGTTAATGAGTACCTTCATAATCAAACTGTTAAACTAACTAACATTTTCATTCATGATCCTAATCCATGTTCTTTCTCTTCTAATCACTGCATGCTTATTCAAAACATATGATTTACACATTCCAATTCACTCAAATCATTTAATCGATCAATTCAAACCAACAAACACTGAATTTTTCAAAATCAAACATCAAACCACTGGATAAAATACTAGCTTAAAGCAAGCTACCATGCAATCCAAAAACTAAAGTAAAACTATAAACGGAATTTAAAAAAAAAAACTGAAACATAAATATAAAACCAAATTAAAAATGTACTAAAAACAGAATAATAATAAAATGTTGGATCAAGTGGCCTCAGAATAATTAAGAAGGGGGGGTTGAATTAATTATTCCTAAACCTTTACTAATTAAAAATTTACTCTTCTAAGGCTTTTACTATGTTGTTAAGAGAATAAGGAGTAGAAGAGAAACTTAACCAAAAGTAAAAGCGGAAATTAAAATGCACAACGGAAAGTAAAAGAGTAGGGAAGAAGGAGACAAACACACAAGAGTTTTTATACTGGTTCAACAACAACCCGTGCCTACATCCAATCCCCAAGCGACCTGCGGTCCTTGAGATTTCTTTTAACCTTGTAAAAATCCTTTTACAAGCAAAGATCCACAAGGGATGTACCCTCCCTTGTTCTCTTTGAACCTAGTGGATGTACCCTCCACTAGAACTGATCCACAAGAGATGTACCCTCTCTTGTTCTCAGTCAACAACCCAAGTAGATGTACCCTCTACTTGTACCACAAAGGATGTACCTTCCAATGTGTTAAGACAAAAATCTCAGGCGGTTAAACCTTTGATACTTTGTGAATGGGGATACAAAAGAATTCTCAGGTGGTTAGTCCTTTGAAAACTTTTGTATAAGGGAAAGGGAAGAATCAAAAGAATTCTCAGACTGTGTCGTTTTGAATTCTTTGACAAGGGAGAATGGAGACACAAAAGAATTCAGGCGGTTAGTCCTTTGTTCTTTTGGAAAAAGAGAGAAGAGAGACATAAAAAGAATTCAGGCGATTAGTCCTTGACGAATTCTTTTTGGAAAAGGGAGAAGAGATGAAAAAGAATGAATAGCACAAGTTTTCAAGGTTTAGAAAACCAGAAAACTTTGGAAAGCTTTTGGCACAAAGAAGAAGAAGAAGTTCAAAGAGATTCAAGGCTTGTAAAGGATTGTATATCATTGATTGAATTGATAGAAAGATTGATTGAAAATGCAAAACAAAGCCTTGCTTTTATAGACTCTTCATGTCTGGTCAAGAGAACCATTTAGAAGAGTTATGATTTTTAGAAAAACTTAAAACCAATTTGAAAAAGTCAAAAACCATTTGAAGAGTTACATCTTTTGATTTATTTAGAAACAATCACTGGTAATCGATTACCAAATCAGTGTAATCGATTACACAAAGCTTTTATGTGAAAGGATGTGACTCTTCACATTTGAATTTGAATTTCAACGTTCAAAGACACTGGTAATTGATTACCAAAACATTATAATCGATTACAGCTTTTTGAAATCAATTGGAACGTTGTAAATTCATTTGAAAACTTTTTCAAATCCATTTTGCTACTGGTAATCGATTACAATAATCTGGTAATCGATTACCAGAGAGTAAAAACTCTTTGGTAAACATGTTTTGAGAAAAATCCATGTGCTACTCAGTTTTTGAAAAAACCTTTTCATACTTATCTTGATTAAGCCTTATCTTGATTCTTGAAAGCTTGATCCTTGAATCTTGATTCTTGAAATCAACTTTCCTCTTGAATCTTGAAGTGTTCTTCAACTTTCTTCTTGAATCTTGAAGTGTTCTTGATTCTATCTTGAACATCTTGAACTCATTCTTTGATTGACCTTTGAGCTTTTTGTCATCACCTTTGTCATCATCTTTGTTATCATCAAAACATCTTTGAATCAACCTTGATTCGTCATGAAGCTTTGCTTCAACATAAAAGTGTTCAAAAGACAGGAAAGTAGAAATCCTGTCACTAGTCCTACGGTGGGTCCCGATCCATGGCCTCATCATCGGTCAAATGCAGCCCAGGCATGCCTGCTGGTGATCCTTGCGGGGTGCTCAGCTCTAGTACTGGTGTAGATACTGGTGATGCCTGTGGACTGGCCTCTGTAATCATTGGATCTGCCTCTGGATCAATTTCTGGTACAAATGACTCTGGGGGAGTGGCCTCTAAATCATCCTCCTGAGCAGCAGGTGTAGTCTCTGGATTTGGCTCAAGCTCTTGAGCTACGGAGGCCTCACCTCTTCCATGAGAAGAAGGCTGGACTCTTGGCCAGGCCACCTACAAAGAAAACTCCTCCATGCTCATAATTGGCTGATGCTGAGCCAAACTATGCATCACCAGGTATTGACCCTGGTGAATGCTCTTCAACATTGCCATCATGAGGTCTATGCTTTGAGCGGAGGGACCGGAAGTAACGGGAACTGGTGCTGAAGGAATAGGAGATGGTGCAGTAGATGTCTGGGGAGGAGCAGAAGATGGACCTTCAGATCCTCTAGCCGTGGCCTTGTGGGTCCATGGAAAGCTGACCGTGGGGTCGTCTAAGTTCCAACAATTCTTCTTTATGTAAGCCAAGTTGATGGCTGGGCTGAGGGATTCAAAAATCAAGGAATCTGAGGTGACTCCTTGGGCCATGCATAAAGCAGTGATGAGGGCTAAAAATCCGAGCCTCGAGGAGTTAGACTGAGCCATAAGAGTGATCTGTCCAGAGATGAGGGCTCCAACATTCATGTCCATCTTCATCACTAATCCATATACCAACCTTGCCCTATCCAAGTTCAAATCAGAAGTGTGTGATGTAGGGGCAAGGTTGAAATAAGACAGAACGCTCCAAGTCTGCACTAGAGTAGTGAGGTCCTTCCTCAAAAACTTCCATGGTAGGCCCTCAGCATTCAGAACAAATCCCCTACAAGGGATACAAAGTCGGGTGGCCAGCTCCTGAGGGTCTGGTCTTAGTCTGCAGAACTTGGAGTAAGTAGGAAGAGTCTCCCCTGGCTCTAGAACAACCAGAGTCTCCAGAAAAGTGTTGAGGGAATCCACATCAAACTTAATTAAATGCCCTCTGACCCTAACTTGCTTTGGAGGCTTATCCCCCAGGACATAAAGATTAGCATAAAATTTCTTCACAAGAGCCACATCTATGCTCCCCTCCATGAGGTTGGTCAGCGTCCTGTGCCAGTTTCTTCTTACTAGCTTTGTCCTGAACTCATCAAACTCTCAGACAAAAAGCTTCACATTCCTTTCCAGAAGGATGTTCCAGCCACGAATGTTGTCAGCATAGCGGTTCAGGGCGTCCTTAGAGGTGAATCTATAAGTATCGTAGTGAGGCTGGGGCCTGGAAGCTATGACTTTCCTTTTCCTAGAAGCCATTTGCATAAAAGAAACAGAGAAACCAAGTTAAAGCAAGTTTTATTTGAAATGACTAGCTGAAAAATAAAACTAAAATTCAGATTGGACGCTTAGCGCGACAAATGCGCTTAGCGCGCCTTATGAAAAATTACTCAAGCGTTTAGCGCGACAGCCACGTGCTTAGCCAGCTGACACAAATCTGAATTTTCTGCAGAATTGGCTTAGTGAATTCCCCAATAGAAACCAAATTGCGCATAGCGCGGCTAGACACGCTTAGCGCAACAACACTACTGGACATAAATGGCATAGCGAGAAGGTTCGCTAAGCCCAAATCCAAAAATTGCAAAAACAGAAAGTAAATTGCGCTTAGCGCGACAGTGCGCGCTTAGTGTTCGAACCCGGCAAATGCACCGGATCGTGCAAGTAGTATAAAACGGTAAGAACCAAGTATCGAACTCTCAGGGAACTTGTGTTACTTGGTAAAACTATATTCAGTGAATAGGTGTCTAGTATGAAAAAAGATGTGTCAACTATGCACAGGTATGTAAACTAACTATTAAAAGGAAAATCACGTGAGTAATAATGTGTAAAGACAAGTAGACAACATGTTGGTCTTCCTATTAGGTGCCTGATGTTAAAAGGATATTCTCTACTTAACAATGTTCATGTGTTCTATGGTGTCTCTTGAAATGCTAAACCCCGATTCCTTATGATAGTCTAGCCTAATCCTAATCAAGCATCATCCTCAGATTCCCCTTGTTGGACTAAACTTAACCAGAACCGCATTAAGACAAACATACAAACAACTTGGTTACCATACCCCGATCCTTCGTGATAATACGATAAACTAGCCCTGTCCTATCAAGTTCCAAGAATCAGACTAGTTTCCACTGTAGAATGATCCTAACAAAGCATGCATCTACGTGATCAAGGCAAAATCACACTAAAATGTTGTACTGATAACACAGAGAACACATAAAACATCATTAAATAGATATACAGGTATTTACATCAAGTACCAACAAGGAAGAACAAATAAAGGATTTAGCTCTCCATATCTGGGAAGCTTCCTTTACAACAAAGAGAAGAGAAAAATGAACGATTGAAGAGATACAAGTAGTGGGGATGTCTCCTCCACCTCTAGAACCTCACAATCACTCACAAACTCATCTCATGCTTTAGGATGGCTTCCTCTTCTTGCTCAGTTCTCTGCCAGTCTTCTCACAACAAAAGCTCTCAAAACTCTCTGGAACTTGGACCTTTCTCTCTCTAGAAATCTCTAAACATGCAAAAGCTTTGAGAATTGCCCAAACTCCCTTCCAAAATCTGATTTTAGGCTTAAATGGGTGGCTTTGTTTGTCCTAGCGCGCTTAGGGCGACTATGGACTGCTCTGCATGCAATAGTGGATTTTGGCTTAGCGCGTGCTTTTCTCGCTCAGCGGATGGACTGAAGTGGTGCGCTTAGCGGGATGGCCCTTCGCTCAGCCCAAATGCACATCTCATCCTTCTTCCATATTCTTCCTCACGCTCAGTCGAGGAGTGTTGCGCTCAGCGGATGGCTCGCTAAGCCAGAAGATTGGCTTAGCGAGCGGATGAAAATCAACACTTCAAAAACTTTTCTAATTAACCTGAAATTGAGAGGAAATGGTTATTAAACACACAAAATGGGAGTACTAAGTATTTATTACCTATCTTTAACAAAAAGTAATTACAACACTACAAAATAACCATAAATTGGAGGAGTTTGATACAATTTACACAGGTTTTATACACAAAAGTTAGTCATATTCATCGACTAACAACTCCCCCAAATTTACAGTTTTGCTTGTCCTCAAGCAAAAAAAGAATAGCTCATTGGTCCCCCAGTGACAAAAACATGCAGTGACTATGTACAAAGGTTTATGCACAAAAGTTATTGATTGCATGATAAAAGAATGAAGCAAAATGCCCTCATCACTTGTCTTTCACAAAGCATGCAGTTATTCAAAGAGAAGAATAAAATGTAACCTGTACAATTAGATTAAGTTAGGCATAAGATAGATATCAAGGAAAGTAGCTTAAACCACAGTCTCACGGTTTCTGTTTCACTCAAGCACAAGTGTTTAAGCTATTCATTAATAACAACTAGCAAGAGGTCCAATCTTTGAACTTCATCTCATGTCATTAAGTCAGAAATGCATAAATAGAATCAGAAGGACTTTTATAGGCTTGTAGTGAGGTTTGGCTACAAAAATAATTGGTTTTTCTAGGATTCAAAGGCTTAGATTCTAAGAGAGCACAAATCCTAGACTCATCCAAATATTTCTTTCAATACAATTTGCTTTCTTACCAGTGTCGCAACCTACCCTTCGGCGGGAGGGCGACGCGTGACTCGCGGGATGCGTGTTCCACGAAAGGAATACGAGCGGAGTCGCCACCAACGTTTATTTGAGGAAAACGTCGGAAAAACCGGAAAAGACGCGATCTACGAACTTTTAAGTGAAAGGTTCAGGAGTTGTATTTACGCACGGGGAAGGTATTAGCACCCCGCACGTCCGTCACAAGGGACGACAGCCTTTAATCGAATGTGCAAACATGACTTTGATTTTTATGTTCCCTTTTATGTCCTTATATCCTTTATACCCTTTTTATATTTTTCTCTTTTTGTGGTCGACAAGGGTGTTTCCCTTTGCTCCTACGTATTCCTCAATTTGCGATGAGGAAATCAGACCTACGTAGTTCTTTCTTATCAAGTGATTCTCTTTTTGCTTAAGAGGTGATCATTTTAAGGCGTTGGACCTTAAAAATGACCCATTTTACTTAGTAAGAAATTGAAATGACAAATTTCAAAAACCTATTTTTGCGGACGAGCTTGACTAGGCGAGTTGATTTTAGCCTTAGTTTCACCTTAGTTATTAGTCAATTCAATTAAGAATGAGAAATCCCAAAGAGGAAATGTCCGATTGATTTTCCGCTTTTTTTACTAAAAAAGATTTTTTTTTATTATTATATTATTTATTTTTTTCTCTTTTTGATTTCCAACGTGGTTACGGCACGACCGAACGGTCGGAATTCATTTTAACCGAAGTTAACGGATAATACAATTCAAACGATCGGTGGAAATTTATTTTATTTTTAGGTTAAGCAAGAAATGACTTAAGTAAAATGGCTTAAGCACGTCAAAAGGGGGTATAAAAAGTAAATGAAATGAGAATAAAAATGCACGAAACACAATGTGGACCACCACGGGTACATAGAATGAATCGAAAAGCTTGGTTCTAGGTACTTACCCGTTGAAGATCGAAGAACGATGAAGAACGAATGAAGAACGTCAAAGAACGGTCGAAACCTTTGCGAAATTCCTTCACGGAAAACGTTACGGAAACGTTTCGGAAGCGCCTCGGCTTAGATTTTCTTCACGAAAACAATTTTTCCAAGCAAATTCGAAAGAGAGAGAAGTGCCTAAGGGGCTGAACCCTTTTCTTCTTCACTTCCTCCCCTATTTATAGCAAAATAGGGGAGATGGTTGCCGCCCAGCTCGCCCAGGCGAGCCAGGTTGCTTCCTCCAGAAGCAACAGCCTTCTGGAGGAACCTTCTAGAAGGCCCAAGTGGGCCAGACTGCTATTTACACCCCGCATTTTTACTAAGTACACCCCCTGCCCTTTTTTTGGTGATTCTTTTTTCGTAAAGTTACGGAAACTTACGAATTTCGTAACGATACTTGTTTTCTTTCCGTAATGTTACGGAACCTTGCGGATTACATAATCATTCCCTTTTTGACTTACGGAATGTTACGGAACCCCACTATTTATGCAACGATGCTTCCATTTGATTTCCGGGGTGTCACGGAACCTTACGGATTGTGCATCAATATTTTCTTTTGTTTTCCGGCATGTCCCGGAATTTCACAAATTGCCTAATGATGGGTGCCAAGCACCTTAAAAGGACCAAACAAAGGTCGCCTGTCATCAAGCAAAGGTCCCCGGACGAAATTAGGGTATGACAGTTGCCCCTCTTGTCTTTTATTGGAGATAAAAGGAAAGTAAAGATAAGACACTAATTTCATTCCTCTCGATTGACGAGAGTCGCGAGTGACCGTAAAATCTCCACATGCAAATGACTTGTTGTTCCCGAGGGAACAAAAGGTGCAGAAGACGATGTCAGTCTCTGCATGCTATCAAGCGTTTTGTCTTACAGATAGCAAAAGAATGTTTATACGGATGACCACTCGGGTATTTCCGCCCGTCAGCGTGACTCAAAAGTCAGTATGACAGATCTTGTGAGTGCGGAAGATAATGTAAATCTCCGCGTGTCATTGGGCCCGCCGCCTCTGGATGACAAAAGGGTGCAGAATGACCAAATTTTGTCTCTGCGTGCCATCGGACACGACTGTGTCTGAATGGCAAAGGGGTGCGGAATGACCAAATTTTGTCTCCGCATGTCATCGGGCCCGCCGCCTCTGGATGACAAAGGGTGCAGAATGACCAAATTTTGTCTCTGCGCGCCATCGGACACGATTGTGTCTGAATGGCAAAGGGGTGAGGAATGACCAAATTTTGTCCCCGCATGTCATCGGGCCCGTCGCCTCTGGATGACAAAGGGTGCAGAATGACCAAATTTTGTCTCTGCGCGCCATCGGACACGACTGTGTCTGAATGACCAAATTTTGTCTCCGCATGTCATCGGGCCCGCCGCCTCTGGATTACAAAGGGTGCAGAATGACCAAATTTTGTCTCTGCGCGCCATCGGACACGACTGTGTCTGAATGGCAAAGGTGTGCGGAATGACCAAATTTTGTCTCCGCATGTCATCGGGCCCGCCGCCTCTGGATGACAAAGGGTGCAGAATGACCAAATTTTGTCTCTACGCGCCATCGGACACGACTGTGTCTGAATGACAAAGGGGTGCGGAATGACCAAATTTTGTCTCTGCATGTCATCGGGCCCGCCGCCTCTGGATGACAAAGGGTGCAGAATGACCAAATTTTGTCTCCGCATGTCATCGGGCCCGCCGCCTCTGGATGACAAAGGGGTGCGGAATGACCAAATTTTGTCTCCGCATGTCATCGGGCCCGCCGCCTCTGGATGACAAAGGGTGCAGAATGACCAAATTTTGTCTCTGCGCGCCATCGGACACGACTGTGTCTGAATGGCAAAGGGGTGCGGAATGACCAAATTTTGTCTCCGCATGTCACATGACCTCAGGGTCAGTATGACAGATCTTGTAGGGCGGCCGACAAAAGCAAGGCTCTTGCTCCTACGTATCCTCCAATGAGGAACTCAGACCTACCTAGTTCTAGATAACTTGTGAGACTTGAAAAAGTCTCCACCGGAAGATGTTGACATTTCTGGAAAGGGCGCAAATGACCACACTGGCCTTTTGCTCATCGATCACACTTGGGGTCACTGAATGACGAGGTGCGGATAACCGTAAGGTGTCTCCGCGGGCTACCAGCTCTTGGGTCATGACAACAAAAGGTGGTGTGGTCGACAAAAGCGAGGCTCTTGCTCCTACGTATCCTCCAATGAGGAACTCAGACCTACGTAGTTCTGGATAACTTGTGAGACTTGAAAAAGTCTCGGTGTTTTCTCCACTAAAATGCAAACATGCTTTAGTAAAGAGACAAATATTCCAACTGATTAGAGCAGCATATGCTTTTTTGAGTGACAAACAATGCGTTTACCAGGGAAGGAGAGTCTGCTAATGGAATCCCCCATAACCATAAATGAGATTTTGGATGTTAGCATTTCGTTTCTAAATGACCATTTAGAGGAAACACTGGGTTCGACAAAAATAGAAGAAAATCACTCAAAGTGTATCAATCTCGCACAGGTAAGCGTTTCATCCTAATTCCGAACCATAAATATGTCATGATTTGATTTTGCAAATTATTTCCTATCAAATCAAAAATTACATGCGTGATCATGGATCAATAGGACTTCCCTTGGAAACGGGTTCTTTTGGTGGGTTTTTCGGCTTTTGTGTGTTTTTGGCTTTTGATTTTTTGTTGGCTTTTCCTTTTCTGTTTTTGTTTAGTGCGGGGCGAAAAAGTCGTTAGCGCACAAGATTTTGGTTGGCAATTAAAGGGAGAAGACCATTTTAGGTCATGGTTTCCTTTCCTTCTTTTTGTTCATTTGGTGACAATTTTGTATTGTTCAGATATTGTCCGGTCTAAAGACCTCTCTGCACATTTCTTCTGGTTTCTTTGACCAAGAGCTTTCTTCTTTTTTTTTTTACTTTCTCCCATTCTTTGGTTGGGAATTTTCTTTCTTTTCTTTTTTCTTTCTCCCACTCTTTGATTGGGAATTTCCTTGCTTCCTTTTTTTCTTTGATTGGAAATTTTCCTTCTCTTTTTCTTTGATTGGAAATTTCCCTTCTCTTCTTTTTTGCTTCCGAGGGTAAGGATTGACATTCTCACCCTGGGTCAAGGTTTATGGTGAGTCAGGATTTTGGCTCAAGACTTGTAGAATGGCTAGGCATGATACATGTCAGGGTTTGGTTTGGTTCAAGGATAAAAGGGATGCCCCACATTATTTCCATGACACAAATGCAAAAATGATGATTTGGAAATTTTATTCAAAACTGGTCATGCATGCATCTATGCGGACACTCAAATGTCAACTTTTTATGGTCATGTGATGCTAGGGCTCAGGATTCATTTCCTCTATTTTAAATCAACCCAATGTTTCCAAAATATGTTCTTTTATCAATTTGTGCATTCATCCGAGTCCATTTCGGGCGTCCGGGAAAATTTCACAGCATTCACCCTTCAGGTGTATACACATTTTTTTTCAAAAATTGGTTATGATCAATGAATTTTTTCGAAGAAAAGTTGGAAGTCATCTCTTTTCAAAAGCATTTCGGTTTTTCAGCTAGACAACTTTATTTTTCTTTTTTTTCTCTCTTTTTTTCTATCATTATCATTTGTTTATTTCTTTTTCTTGTTTGTTTTTTTCCTTTTTTTTTCATGAGGTATTTTGCTACCTAAACATGTGTATATTTTTGTGAGGTATCTTTGCTGTATACATGCGTGTCCAAGGTATCTTGCTACCTAAACATACATATATATATATTGTGAAGTATTTTTTTGTTTACATACATGCATATCTAAGGTATTTTCACTACCTAAACATACATATATTTTGTGAGGTATGACTACCTTCCCAGCTTGTGCTTGTTTTATTTAAATTCCCATGATCATGAGCAACTAGGTGTGTCCTACTATAAAATGTGATCAAATAGCAAGCAGAAATTTAAAAGTTACTAGGTTGCCTCCTAGTAGCGCTTCTTTAACGTCTTGAGCTGGACGCCTTATGACTTGTCGGTCACTGACCTAGTACTTTGCTTACCTTTGGCTTTGGACTTGGTCGCCTATTGGTCAGCCATGTGGTGTAGGCAATACTCAAACCTTTTTGTGGATGAGCAGAGGTGAACTCTAAAGGTGGTGGCGGTGCGTCTATTGCCTGCTACCGGCCATCCCAATGCTACTGTGGTGTCTCGCCCTGCGCCCGTCTGGGGGCGCAGTACTTCTTGATGAAAGCCTGGTTAATGTGGGGCCTAATGACCTTGTTGGGGCGACGGGCACTCCGTAGAACTGACAGAGACCCGTATTTAGAGCTGGCAACTCCAAGACCCTGTTGGCCTTCTTCGGGTCCACTAGGTGTCTTGCGGGCACAATCCCTGCGAACAATAGATGAGATCAGAAATCAGTTGGGGGAGGTGCATACTTACCTATGCCACGACGACATGAACTTGCTGGGGGGAACGGGCGCCCTGTAGGGCCGATAGAGGCCCGTAACCAGAGCTGGAAACCCCAGGGCCCTGTTGGACTTCTTCAGGTCCACTGGGTGTCTTTGTGGGTGCGATCCCTGCAAACAATAGATGGTATCAGAAATCAGTTGAACCATATGCATACTTACCCACGTCGGGACGACACAGACCAACTGATACTTTTGCACGGGGAGATTGGCATTGCGGTCGCTGGGCAGAATGTTGCTAAGTAGCAATGTCATCTATATCTGTGTAAGAGTGGTCATGTTGGTGCGCATGATCCGCACTCGTCTCTTTGCAGCGGCACGAGTGAAATCTTGCCCCAGTATGCATAGTAGCTGTGTGATAGCCTCCCTCTCTAGTTGTGCTCGCACAGTTGGCCCTCCTCCAATATCAGGGGGTGGCCCAGAAACTGATAAAAGGAAACTACTGGCCCCTTAACCGGGAGAGCGAGTCTCGGTTAAGCATTTAAGGGCAGAGGACCTTAAATTATCTTAAGGTGTGGATATGGAGCCCACTGAAAGTGAGGACGCGTAGCCCTCTAAAGGCGAGGGCGTGTAGCCCTCTGAAGTTCAGGACGTGTCGCCTTTTGAAGGCGAGGGAGTGTAGTCCTATGATGGCGAGGATGCGCAATCCTCTAGAGGTGAGGGCATGTCCCCCTTTGAAAATGGGGGACATGTAGTCCTCTGATGGCGAGGACGTGTAGTCCTCTGAAGGTGAGGGCGTGTAGCCCTACAAAGGTGAAGGTACATGCAGTCCTCTGATGGCGAGGACGTGTAGTCCTCTGAAGGTGAGGGCGTGTAGTCCTCTGAAGGTGAGGGTAACTAGTACCCAAGGCGAGGGCGGATAGCCCTCTCAAGGCGAGGACGTGTAGTCCTCTCAAGGTGAGGGCGTGCAGCCCTCTGTTGGCGAGGACGTGTAGTCCTCTAAAGGTGAGGGCGTGTAGCCCTACGAAGGTGAGGACATGCAGTCCTCTGATGGCGAGGACGTGTAGTCCTCTTCAGGCGAGGACGTGTAGTCCTCTAAAGGTGATAGGTACAAGTACCCAAGGGTCCACCCTTATGAGTAAGCAAGAGATCGACTCATCGAGAGGGCCGGTCATCCCAAATCCACAAGATTTGGACATTAGATGTAGGAAATCTATGCAGTTAACATGATTTTTAGGGATGCAGATGCATGCAACCTTTGTCTTGAAATGCGGTAAATGCAGACTTCATATGAAACAATGCAATGTAATGGAAAGTTGTACAACGTTCATGACATTCTTTCCCTATTTTGTGATTTTGATTTTGATTTAATTTTTTTGGAAAACACAGATTGACTGTCCTTTTGAAAGAGGTGATAATTCATGCAACCTCATCCTATCTTTTTGCAAATTTCTCCGGGAACTCCCTCAGAGTGTATGTTCTGTTTGATTTAGTCACTTGACCGTTTTGGAGTGACGGGAATGGAGCCGTTTGATGTTTAATCAATCTATTGAAATTCCAGGGTTTGTCTCCCCCCCGTTTTCTTTTTTGTTTAAAACATCGACGGCTGAGAACTTTTGATCTGCCCCTATGTTCACTTGAGGCTCATGCACGATGTCCCTCATTGCCCCAGTGTAAGGCTTTGAGGTACCAATCGTTGTCTTTTGTCATGACCTTGTAGGAGGGAACCTATTGGGTGAGAACTTCTAATCTGCCCCTAGGTTCACTTGAGGTTTATGCATAGTGCCTTTCATTGCCCCAGTGTAGGGCTCTAAGGTATCCATCGTTGTTTTGTTTTCACAACCTTGTAGCAAGGGAGAATGAAAGAAGCAATTGATTTTTGCAAAAAGAATTTTCCAAGGACAAGAAATAGTTGAAGGATTTTTTCAGTTGATGGATTAAGTCAAATGACTCCTATGTAGAAGCAAGATGTTTTGATGTTTTGATGATGCCGAAGGATCAAGTGCTTCTAAGTTTTATTCGAGACAAGAAATCAAGATATATGATCAAGTTGATCTCTAGAATCTTAGGAAGAAGTTTCCAAATTGAAAAACAAAAGGTTTGACCAAAGAATTCTATCATTTCAAATTGAGATTTGCTCTCTGGTAATCGATTACCAGCAGTTGAAAATGTTTTAATTCAAATTTTTAAAACCTGTAATCGTTTACACAAGTCTTGTAATCGATTACCAGAGGGGATTTTCGGAAAATAATTTCCAAGAGTCACATCTATTCAAATGGTTTATGAATGGGCATCAAAGGTGGCTTGGAAGCACGAATTTCAAGAGAGTTTTCATTGCCCACAAAGTTTATCCTCTCAAAAGATTAAGAGTTTTTCTGAACTGAACTGTCTTATCCTCTCAAAAAGATTCCTTGGTCAACCACTTGCATATTCAATAAGGAATTTTGATTGGTCTTCATTGTACAATCTATCTCTTTTGAGAGAGATTTCTTCTTCTCTTCTTCTTACTTCTGAAAAGGGATTAAGAGACTGAGAGTCTCTTGTTGTAGAGGATTCTTGAACACAAGGGAAGGGTTGTCCCTGTGTGGTTCAGACTTTGTAAAAGGAGTTTTACAAAGAGAGTGGAAAATCTCAAGTGGGTTGCTTGAGGACTGGACGTAGGCGCGGGAAGTGGCCGAACCAGTATAAATCAAGTTTGCATTCCTCTCTTCCTTTAAACTTCTTTTATTTATTTCTATTTATCTTTTGCTTTAAAGAAGTTTATTTTGAAATGCCTTTTGAGTAATTCATGTTAAGGGTGCATTGTTAATCCAAAAAGAAAGAGCGATAGTTCAATTGGGGAATAGTCTTTGCATCTTAATTCAACCCCCCCTTTCTTAAGGTAACTGAGGCCATTTGTCCAACATCCTATTCTTGATAACTCACTTCTCTCTAAAAAGACAAACTTTCCGGAATGAGGTCACATGAACGTCCTGAAAACACAGTCAATCAAATGCTCTTTTTTTTATTTTTGAACCCCCTTTTTATATTTTGGAACTTATTTGTTTTGAACTTTACTCGTTGTTTTACGGCAACCCCACCAACGTGCAAGACGAGTAATCTCTGATTGAACGGTTTTGGAAGTCAGCACTCAGGAGCGCATGTCGCTCGAGCAAACAAACCAATGGCTCGCACCTAAAAATCCTGATGAGTCATTAGAGACATCTAACAACAGCTTTCAAAATTGCCCCATGTGTGGCATCTCTTGTCAATGTCAGGATTTACACGCGATTCTCCTCAAATTTCAGCCAGCCCACATCAATTAGACCTTGCACCTTACGCTTGAGGGTCATACAATGCTCAATGGAATGCCCCAGGGCTCCTCCATGATATGCACATGTTGCGTTCGAGTCGTATCCTCAAAAAAATGGAGGTTTGAGGGAACCTAGCAGGGGTTATGGCTACCATTGCATTATCAAGTAGATATGGGAGCAAGTTAGCATATGACACTGGAATTGGGGTGAATTCTAAGGCTTTCTCGCTGCAAAATTCATTTCTTGGTTGGTGTTTTTGGTTTGTGCGAAAGGTGGTGTTTAGCATTGGTTGTGTGGTAGGTGGGTTTTGTTGTCGATTTAGCGATGGCCTTGGTGGATAAATGGGCGGTAGGTAAGGAGAAGGGTTGGGTAATGACATTGTTGGGTTGGTGGGAAACTTGGCCGTATAGGAATGGCAGTCACAGCATGGGTTTCTCCCTCTTTCTCACCCTCTTCATTTGCCCCAGTTTTCTCCGTCGTCCTAGTAGGATGATCAAATTTGCCTCTTTTCGGACCCACATTGATCCTTTCACTGGCGAAGACCAAATCTGCAAAGCTTTGAGGGTGCGTAGCCCACCATCTTTTCATAGTAGAGTACCGATAATGTGTATACCATCACGATTATCGTCTCCCTTTTTGCACATGTTCTGTAGTTGCATCCTATCCAGAACCATATCAGAATAGTACTGATACTGCCTAACGAAGGCAACCATTAGGTCCTTCCAAGCATGGACTCGGGAAGGTTCCAAGTTAGTGTACCAGGTAACAGCTACCCCAGTAAGACTTTCTTGGAAGAAATGTATTAGCAATTCCTCATCTTTGCGTATGCCCTTATCTTCCGACAATACATCTTTGGATGGTTCTTGGGGCAAGTAGTCCCCTTGTACTTGTCAAAGTCCAGCACCTTGAACTTGGAAGGGGTGATAATATTGGGTACTAGGAACAACTCTTCTAGGTTAGAAAAGGCATAATCTTTACCTCCTTCAATGGCCCTGAGCCTTTCCTCTTTCCCATTTCTGCCATAGCATGAGGTTTTTAACCGCTGTGAGGGTTGTGGTTGTGGGTGACACTGAGGGCCCTCCAAAGTGTTTTGTGGGGGTATACCACCAACTGCTTGCCCTTCAGTGGCATATCCGAGGCAAGGCTCAAAGTCGGCTAGATTGTGGTGGGGCATTCCATGTGTCTCCTCCATGGGTCGAGAGACATGTGCATGATCAGATTGAGGTTGTTGGCTCTTAATGAGTATGGGTGTGGAGTTATTGAGATTTTCATTGAGAGTGTATGCCACATTGGGTGGTGTATAGTTGGGAGGCAAGCCATATGATGGGAAGGCATGCTCGTTTTGAATTTGCACATCATGGGGTCGTCCGTACTTCCCAAATCTTTGCCTACCATATTTGAGGTTGGATGATTCATTTGCTTGAGGCCAGATGGGAGCATCGGGTTCACCTTAGCGACAGTGCTAGTAGCGGCAACTATAACCGCATTGGCTTCCATTATCTTCTTCATGCTCATCATGGCCTCCATCATTGTGGCCATTTGCTCTTTCATGGCCTCCATTTCGGCCTTCATCTTCTCTTGCACCTCCTCTGCTTCACCCATTACTCTAGCTCTAGCACGAGTTCGGTAAAGGCGCCGTAAAGCGTGTCCTTTTCTTTTTGATAACAATGATTAAGTTCATTTTATTTTATTTTATTTTTCAAGGAAAGAATGCAATGAGCAATGCAACCAATGAAAAGCATGGATGCATGCGAATGATGTACAGTTGAAGTATTGCGAATTTTTACGCAGGATATGGGGTTGAATCAATTTAGATTTTCAACATGGTCCATGACATCTTTGTCAAGGTGAAACTGGAAGTAACAAGGACATCAACAATCCTAAATATGTTTGGCAGTAGACGAAGCAGTGATGTGACTCGATTCATCTTTTGCCCCAATTTTGCAAGACGGTTACTTCCATATTTCAACTTGACTTGATGAACCTTTTTGTAAAAGCATGAGCTTGGTTCAACCCTATAATCCAAGGAATGGCAATTCTGATCGCCAATACTTCAACAACATCTCATAGGGATGAATGACTCGGGCATACTTTAAGCTATGCATAGAAAATGTAATTATGAAATTGAGATGCCCGAAGAAACATCCTTTCTTAGTTAACCATGCATTAGGTACCATGTTCAATTATTTTGTTTTGTTGTTGTGTGTGGTTTTTTTTTTTTTTTTTTTTTAGAAATGGGTTTATGATCCCAACATGGTTGGCTCATGGTACCGAATATATGCAACCAAGAATGCATCATGAATTTTCATGCTTCCTTTTTTGTTTTTGTTTTGTAGAGGAAAATGCATGGATCACGCATGAGCAAACATGAAAACAAAAGGTATGCAGTTTGTAGAACAAAAAGTATGTTGAACGCATATGCATGATGATGCAATGACTCATGCAAAATGTGATGCTGGAATATGATAACGGACAAATGCAGGAACGATATGTTCATTATGATGCCATGAAGAGATGCTTATGTCATGCATGATATGCATGCGTGCTAGAGATAAAATGCGGGAGTGATTTGATTCGCACTGATCTTTGGAGTAAAAAAAACGTGGGATACACTCATTTTATTTAGAAAGTTATAACTAGTCAAGATTTGAGCGACAATACAAACTTCCTAGCGTTTTCTAATCATATGGTCCTTTAAGTCTATCATATGCTGACAATAGCTGAGAAGTCCGTGGATCTCCTCGGGGGCGGAGTAGGTGTCCGCCACTGCTTTGGCCTTGGCTAGCAATCGGGGAAGTTCTTGACTCCTATTCAAAGTAAGAACAAATCGGTCCATCCACATTGTTGCCTCTTGGTGCAATGAATCAATTACCCTTTCCCTTGCTTCCCTTTCTGCTGATATCTTGGCGTACTCATCCTCTAGCCTTTGCTCGTGAGTCGCCGCTAGATTTAGCTTCTCTTTGCACTCATCGATGATGGCCCACATATTCCCTTCAGTCTCGCTTAACTGTGGGACAAATTTCTTTTCGACCTAAGGCAAGCCTTTAGCTCGTCCTTCAAGATCATGCCTTTGACCCGTGATGATTCCTTTCACCTCTTCGGAGCTTGAGCTCACTATTGCTGCCCTATAAAGCCCCTCAAAACTTTGTTTTGGTCGTGTTCTTCCTTTCGGGCCTTCTTGGTTTCTCGTTCCAAGGCTTCAGCGGTGGCCATATTGACGTCCCTTAGTTCATCATACTCTTTTCAGACTTTGATGGCTATGGACTTTAACTTCTCTTCGACTACCCGGGCTTTTTCAAGCTCTGCCTTTAGGGCTTGTACCTCATCACTTTCTTCCAAAGCTTTAACCTCATCGTCTCTCACAGTCTTTAGATTTGGGAGCCAATCCAATCCTTGTGTTCGGACTCTCAGCCACTTATGATAGCCGCCGATGATCCCATTACTGCTTCCGCTAAGCTCTCTGTCCTTTCTTCACGCCGCATCCCATGCCTTGCGAACTCCTTGGAGTACCCTCGCGTTGTGGTCACCGAAACCCCGTGCGATGAAAGGCGTGATGCTTTCGTCTGATGGCACTCCTCTCATGGGGTAGCCAAGTTGTCTTATGGCGAGGACGGGATTATAATTAATACAACCTCTTGTTCCATCAAGGGAACATTTGGACATCCTTCGCATGAAGATAGAATCCTGATTCTTCCTTCCTTCTAGCGAGGGAACAAATTAACAGACGCCCCTCCATGCTAGCCAAGAGTTGGTCCCAATTCGCCTTTCCTTTTTCGACGCACGAGCGGTGACCTTGTAGCGGATAGACGGGCCTACCTTCTTGGAGAAAAAAGGTGTGAAACCAGCCACACATAGAGAGCCAGTGCACAACAAACAATTCTTGCGCTGCTCTTTTCACATCCCCAGTCGAACGTGTCATACATGGCCAAAATGGCGACGACCGGGCTTTCCTTGCCATGATGAAAGGCGAGGAAAGCGTCAATCGCTGCTAGGTCCACTAACCCTTCCATATTCGGAAAGAGGACAACTCCAAAGATCAAAAGCGCCAAGATGTCAATAAAAGAAAGCCCATCCGCCTTGATTTGCCAAGGCCTTTGCCCTTTCCTCCAAACACTTCCTTGGTACTCCGACTACCCCATTCCTGTTTTGCTTTACACGGTCCAACTTTTGTGCTGAGATTTTCACTACCTTGGCAACTCTTTTCGTGGAGGGATAGAACCCAGAGAAAAGATATGGCTTCCTTCCTCCCAGTGGGCATCCCAGGATTTCTTCAAACTCTTTCACAGTCGGCACTAGCTGGAAGTCCTCAAATGTGACGCACCTTAGGGGCTGGTCATAATACTGGGAAAGGGATGCAATCGGTTCCATGGAGACTTCTACCCTAGCTAGGTCCCAGCTCTTACCATAGGCTTTGCGGAAGGCTTGCCGTTGAAGTTGACCCATTAGTTGCCCCAACTCTCGTAAACTAGTGACCTCTAAGCTCTTGATTTTGACTTGATAGAACCTCTTTTTAAGCGAAGGCTTTTGACTTGATCCCATGTTTTACTAAAGTGAAATAAAGTCTAGTGCGAATCAAAACTCCGACATCTATCATGGGTGGAATGGATGAATGCATAAAGAAATGCATATGACACAGATGTAATTTACGAATACGGGAGCCCGAGAAATTGTTTCCTTCTTGGATACAACGTTTGGGCAGCATGGCACCCAACGTATGTTTTTAAGAAGGAGACACGGACCCTCCGTCGGTTTGCTAAAGTGAGGGGATCAAAGACGAAACCCACGCATGATGCATATGCGAAAGGCACAACACAGGGATGTACATAGTACGACAATATTCACAAACAAATATAAGCAAAAGGGTATATGATACTTATGCATGGCAGTGTGAAAAATGGCACGCAGCGTGTTTGCCCCATTCCCTTATTTAAGGGACCTATAAGGGAGAGAGCTAACTAGGCTTTTAGTGATAACCCCCAAGGTAGTCATATCTCTCTTGATGGTTTCTAGAGGTATCATCCCCTTCGAAGAACATACTGCAGCAGTAGGGACTACTAGCAACAATATGTTTTCAAAGAGAAAAACTCTAGATGAGGGTTCACTGTAATCAAGCAAGTCGGAGACCTAGCATGATCACAGATTCACCTCCACTCCTTATGTTCCCACAAACCCGGGTATAGGGCCCTTTTTCAACTCACCGTGTGTGCAAATAGTGTTAGTGTTTGTGTGCATCAAATGAATAAATATTTACCTCATGCATACAAAAATGCACTAAAAGCATCAAAGAGTTATATATACAAGAACATAATAAAGGGAAACCAACAAAGGAGTAAGTCATGGCAAAACTTTGCACAAGATTAAATGGCCTAACTCTCTAAAAATAGTCCCCAATGGAGTCGCCAACTGTCGCAACCTACCCTTCGGCGGGAGGGCGACGCGTGACTCGCGGGATGCGTGTTCTACGAAAGGAATACGCGCGGAGTCGCCCCCAACGTTTATTTGAGGAAAACGTCGGAAAAACCGGAAAAGACGCGATCTACGAACTTTTAAGTGAAAGGTTCGGGAGTTGTATTTACGCACGGGGAAGGTATTAGCACCCCGCACGTCCGTCACAAGGGACGAAAGCCTTTAATCGAATGTGCAAACATGACTTTGATTTTTATGTTCCCTTTTATGTCCTTATATCCTTTATACCCTTTTTATATTTTTCTCTTTTTGTGGTCGACAAGGGTGTTTCCCTTTGCTCCTACGTATTCCTCAATTTGCGATGAGGAAATCAGACCTACGTAGTTCTTTCTTATCAAGTGATTCTCTTTTTGCTCAAGAGGTGATCATTTTAAGGCGTTGGACCTTAAAAATGACCCATTTTACTTAGTAAGAAATTGAAATGACAAATTTCAAAAACCTATTTTTGCGGACGAGCTTGACTAGGCGAGTTGATTTTAGCCTTAGTTTCACCTTAGTTATTAGTCAGATCAATTAAGAATGAGAAATCCCAAAGAGGAAATGTCCGATTGATTTTCCGCTTTTTTTACTAAAAAAGATTTTTTTGATTATTATATTATTTATTTTTTTCTCTTTTTGATTTCCAACGTGGTTACGGCACGACCGAACGGTCGGAATTCATTTTAACCGAAGTTAACGGATAATACAATTCAAACGATCGGTGGAAATTTATTTTATTTTTAGGTTAAGCAAGAAATGACTTAAGTAAAATGGCTTAAGCACGTCAAAAGGGGGTATAAAAAGTAAATGAAATGAGAATAAAAATGCACGAAACACAATGTGGACCACCACGGGTACATAGAATGAATCGAAAAGCTTGGTTCGAGGTACTTACCCGTTGAAGATCGAAGAACGATGAAGAACGAATGAAGAACGTCAAAGAACGGTCGAAACCTTTGCGAAATTCCTTCACGGAAAACGTTACGGAAACGTTTCGGAAGCGCCTCGGCTTAGATTTTCTTCACGAAAACAATTTTTCTAAGCAAATTCGAAAGAGAGAGAAGTGCCTAAGGGGCTGAACCCTTTTCTTCTTCACTTCCTCCCCTATTTATAGCAAAATAGGGGAGATGGTTGCCGCCCAGCTCGCCCAGGCGAGCCAGGTTGCTTCCTCCAGAAGCAACAGCCTTCTGGAGGAACCTTCTAGAAGGCCCAAGTGGGCCAAACTGCTATTTACACCCCGCATTTTTACTAAGTACACCCCCTGCCCTTTTTTTGGTGATTCTTTTTTCGTAAAGTTACGGAAACTTACGAATTTCGTAACGATACTTGTTTTCTTTCCGTAATGTTACGGAACCTTGCGGATTACATAATCATTCCCTTTTTGACTTACGAAATGTTACGGAACCCCACTATTTATGCAACGATGCTTCCATTTGATTTCCGGGGTGTCACGGAACCTTACGGATTGTGCATCAATATTTTCTTTTATTTTCCGGCATGTCCCGGAATTTCACAAATTGCCTAATTATGGGTGCCAAGCACCTTAAAAGGACCAAGCAAAGGTCGCCTGTCATCAAGCAAAGGTCCCCGGACGAAATTAGGGTATGACACCAGCCTTTCACTTTAATTTGTCTTTGACCTTATTACAACAACACACATTTTCTTTGATTGCTGTTTTTTTTAACACACAACTTATTTGTTGTGTGTGCTGATGCTTTACCTTTTACTTCACATCCCAATCAACTCCCCAAATTTTGGGGTAATTTGCCTTGAACTATCTGCTCTCCTAGAATCTAAACAAGGTATCTGGAGATATTCATTCAAGTTGAAGGTTTAATTTTGAAAATGTAATTCAACCCACAAAGGGTGCAAAGGCTACAAGTATAATTCAAGGTAAGCTTTTTGGTCAATTGGCTTGTATATACAATCATGGCCTTCCTCATGTCCTCATTCATACATTTCATTCTAAATTTCAGAGATTGATGCAAAGTGATCGAGGCCGTACCCTGTCGCAACGTGCCCTTCGCGGGCGAGCGAGGGCGAGGCTCACGGGTGCGCTTTCCAAAGGAGGAAAGATGCACGGAATCGCCACCAACGTTTATTTGTGGAAAACGTCGGAAAAACCGAAGGAAATTGGTCAAAATGAAAATTCTAAGTTCGGGAGTTGTATTTACGTTTGAGGAAGGTATTAGCACCTCTCACGTTTGTCTCAAAGGACAATAGCCTATTTTTTAGAATTGTGGAATTGTGTTATCTTAACTTTTATTTCTTTTTATTTTTTGAGGTCGACAAAAGCGGGGCTCTTGCTCCTACGTACCCTCCATCAAAAAGGAAATCAGACCTACGTAGTTCTTCCTTAAAGGTGAATCAAGCGATTCTTTTACTTGAAAGGTGATCACTTAAAGGTGTTGGGCCTTTAAAAATGATCCATTTAACTTGGTAAGAAAAAGCTTAGATAAAACTTTCAAATCCCTTTTTTAGTGATTTTTGGTGGACGAGCTTGACTTGGCGAATTGATTTTAGCCTTAGTTTCACTTTAGTTATTAGTCAATTCACTTAAGAATGAGAAATCCCAAAGGGAAAACGTCCGATTGATTTTTGTGCTTCATTTTACTAAAAGATATTTTTTTGATTATTATATTATTATTTTACCTCTTTTTTTATTTCCAACGTGGTTACGGCACGACCGAACTGTCGGAATTCATTTTAACAGAAATTAACGAATACTACAATTCAAACGATCGGTGGAAATTTATTTTATTTTTAGATTAGGCGAGAAGTGACTTAAATAAATGGCTTAAGCACGTCAAAAGGGGGTATAAAAAGCAAATGAAAACGAGAATAAAAATACATGAAACAAAATGTGGACCACCACGGGTACATAGAATGAATTGAAAAGCTCGGTTTGAAGTACTTACCCGTTGAAGACTGAAGAAAACGAAGAACGAACGATGAATATTTGAAGAACGATCGAGAATCTTCGCGTAATTACTCACGAAAACGTTACGGAAGCGCCTCGGCTTGGATTTTCTTCACGGAAACAATTTTCCTCAGCAAATTTAAGAGAATACGAAATGCCAAGAAGGCTGAACCCTTTTCTTCTTCACTCCTCCCCCTATTTATAGCAAAATAGGGGAGGAGCTTGCCACCCAGCTCGCCCAGGCGAGCAAGGTTGCTTCCTCCAGAAGCAACAGCCTTCTGGAGGAAGGATCTGGAAGGCCCAAGTGGGCCAGATTGCTATTCGTACCCCCCTTTTTACTAAATGCACCCCCTTCTATTTTTTTGGTAATTCTTTTTTCGTAACGTTACGAAACTTTACGAATTTCGTAACAATACTTATTTTCCTTCCGCAAGGTTACGAATCCTTACGGATTATGTACTTTTTAATTCCTGACACGTCTCGGGACTTCATTTATTGTGCAACAAAGGACGCCAAGTATCTCAAAGCGGCTAACCAAAGGT
Organism: Glycine max; assembly: GCF_000004515.6. Classification (NCBI taxonomy): domain Eukaryota; kingdom Viridiplantae; phylum Streptophyta; class Magnoliopsida; order Fabales; family Fabaceae; genus Glycine; species Glycine max. The sequence continues at coordinate 10,321,909 of NC_038241.2, forward strand.
TGCATGTCATCAAGTAATAATCCTCGGACGAAATTAGGGTATGACAGTTGCCCCTCTTTACTTACCTTTTATCGGAGATAAGAGGAAAACAAAGATAAGACACTGATTTCGTCAGTCTTGCCCTTTCCGTGATTAGTCCATGACAACTCTCGTCTCTACTCCTTCTTTTTCTTTTCTGCACAACACAATACAAACAACAACAAGAACAACAAATATAATATACATATACACTTTTGGGAAAAAAGAAACAATCGGGAAAATAACAAAGATCACATTCCCAGTCAAGAGGATCCGCCCTTGACGATGAAAAACTCTGGAGAATGGAGGATTGCACTCAGCAATCACTACACATGGCTCCAAACTCGAAGGTGGAGGACACATGTACGAAAACGCAATTCATGGGGCTCCGAAAAAGATTAAGAATGGAGAATTGCACTAAGCAATCACTACGCATGGCTCCAAACTCGAAGGTGGAGGACGCATGAACGAAAACGCAATTCATGAGGCTCCGAAAAAGGGCTGAGAATGGAGAATTGCACTAAGCAATCACTACGCATGGCTCCAAACTCGAAGGTGGAGGACACATGAACGAAAACGCAATTCATGGGGCTCCGAAAAAGATTGAGAATGGAGAATTGCACTAAGCAATCACTACGCATGGCTCCAAACTCGAAGGTGGAGGACACATGAACGAAAACGCAATTCATGGGGCTCCGAAAAAAGGGTTGAGAATGGAGAATTGCACTAAGCAATCACTACGCATGGCTCCAAACTCGAAGGTGGAGGACACATGAACGAAAACGCAATTCATGGGGCTCCGAAAAAGGGTTGAGAATGGAGAATTGCACTAAGCAATCACTACGCATGACTCCAAACTCGAAGGTGGAGGACACATGAACGAAAACGTAATTCATGGGGCTCCGAAAAAGGGTTGGTCGGCAGGACCGAACGATCCACCAGGTCTTTCCACCTACAAAAGCAAACATGCTTTTTGCAAAGAAAAATAAATCATTTGCGAGAGCACCATTTCCTAGAGAAACAATATACTTGTGCTAAGGGTAATCTTCCTTGTAATCGAGAATGAAGGGTAGGATGTCAACTTTTAGCTTTTAAATGAACATGCAGGGGAAACATCGGGCTAAGCTGAAAATAAATCACTCATAGTGTATAAAACTCACAAGGCAAGTGTTTTATCCTATTCCCAAACCATAACTGCACCATGACTCTATTTTGCACACGACTTCCTATCGAATCAAAGATCAGACGTACGATCACGGACCAATAGGATTTTCTCGAGGGTGGTGTTTTTGGAGAGGAAGCTGGGTGTTTCGGTCTTTTCCTCTTTGTTCATGTGGGGTGGGATATTGCCAGTCGAGAATGATTTCGAGTGGCAATCTAGCTTGAAGAATTTCTGTCCTCTTTCTTTCATTAATCGAGAATTGCTTCTTTTCCCTTTTCACTTCCCTTCGACCTTTGACCAGGAATCTTTCCTCTTCTTTTTTGTTCTTTTTCTTTATTTTCATCTTTTTTCTCTTTCTTTCTTTCCATTTCTTCCTTTTCTTTCTTTTCACTTCTCCTTCCCCATCTCTTTCTTTGGGAAATCGGGTTTTAGCATTCTATTCGCTCTCCCTTGAGGAGATTCCGCTGTCCTTTGCTTCGGGGGAAAGAATGAGGATTCCCTTTTTTATAGGCCAAGGTTCAAAAAGGTCTAAGGTTGTCTTTCAATGGGGTCTTTTATCGTGTGAACCTAATCTTGATATCTGGGGCGAAACAAATTTGGGTGTCAAGGTGTCGATTTCGGGCCGAGCTTCCATATTGTTCCATAAGGCATGCGTGACAATGATGATTTGAAAACAACGTGCAAAATTAGTCATGGCTACAGCCAGGTGGGCCCTCAAGCATCCCGTTTATGGCATTGTGATACTACGGTTGGGAATTTACACAGACAGACCCAACATTTCCAAGTTATGTTCTTTCATCAGTTCAATGAATTCACCCATCCTTATCTCGGTTCATTCCGGAAAATAAACTCTTAGCATCAGTCCCTTGTTTCCAGAAGATACGTTTGCTCTTTACGAATGATTTATACTTCTTAACTATAACAAGTCGACCTTCACGGTCTTTCTTTCTTTTTTCCTTTTTGTTTTATTTTTATATATATTCACTAAAATTATACACCTGTGGTCCTTTATGAGGAAAACTTTTCTTTGTACATCTACATTCTTATACATGACAAACTTTTTCTGTACACGCATTAGAACTCTTTCCCTTTACGTCACACGGTCTATATACAAACCCTATTTACATTCAAAGATTTTTTCATTTTTCCCAACACACACTTATGGTTCATACAAAAGTTTCTTCATATACACTTGTTGCTCACACACACAATAATTCTTTTCCATACATTATTTACACACACAAAATTATTTTATACACATTTTCCTTCTACATTCATATATGAGAAACATTTTTCTTTTTCTTTATATATGTAGACATTTATTCACAACGCTTCTTTCTTTTTATCATGATTTTGGTTCATTTTTTATTTATTTTGGACGACGTTCCTAAATGAAAAATTCTACGCGATTTTGGAACTTCAACAAACACTATTGACAACAACGAAGTAAATACTAACGTAACAGTTCAAACGACATGTATGCACAGAACAAATGTCAATCAAAACGAAACAAACATTAGTCCCTCTAGTCATAGAAACAAGATAACATACAAATGATAAATGCTGGAACATACGAATTTGGGGATCCCACGGTCATGTGGCTCCGCATGCCCCCGGACTCTCGGGTCATGGTAACAAAAGGTGGGGTGGTCGACAAAAGCAGGGCTTTTGCTCCTACATATCCTCAATTTGTGATGAGGAACTCAAACCTACATAGTTCTTGACAACTGTGAGACTAAAAATAGTCTCGGTGTTTTCTTCACCAAAATGCGAACATGCTTTAGTAAAGAGACAAAACTTCCAACTGATCAGAGCAACAATGTGTCTATCGGGGAAGGAGAGTATGCTGATGAAATTTTCTCATAACCGTAAATGAGATTTTGGATGTTAGCATTTCATTTCTAAACAACCATTTAGAGGAAACACTGGATCCAACAAAGATAGGAAAAAATCACTCAAAGTGTATCAATCTCACACAGGTAAGTGTTTTATCCTAATTCCGAACCATAGATATGTCATGACTTGATTTTGCAAATCATTTCCTATCAAATCAAAGATTACATGCGTGACCATGGATCAATAGGACTTATTTTGGGAATGGTTTTTAGGCGGGGAATTTGGCTTTGAGTGTTTTTGCCTTCTCCTTTTCTGTTTTTGTTTAGTGCGTGGCGAGAAAGTCGCTAGCGCACAGAATTTTGTCGGCAATCAAAGGGAGAGGACCACTTTAGGTTGTGGTTTCCTTTTTCTTGTTCACTTGGTGACAATTTTGTATTGTTCAGATATTGTCTGGCCCAAAGACCTTTTTGGATGTTTCTTCAGTTTTCTCCCGATCTTTGATCAGGAACTTTGTTTCCTTTTTTTTTTTTTTGCTTCCTCTCAATTTTTGATCAGGGAATTTTCTTTCTTTTTTGCTTTCTTCCGATTCTTTTGATCAGGAATTTTTTGCTTTTTTTGTTTTGTCCCGAGGGCAAGGATTGACATTCTCACCCTAGGTCAAGGTTTATGATAAGTAGGGATTTTGGCTCAAGGCTTGTAGAACGGCTGGTCATGATATATTTCAGGGTTTTGCCAGCGGTTTGGGGATAAAGGGGATGTCCTACATTATTTCCATGACACACATGCAACAATGATGATTAGGAATTTTTATGCAAAACTGGTCATGCATGCACCCATGTGGACACTCAAGCATCAAGTTTTTATGGTCATGTGACACTAGGGCTCAGGATTCATTTTCCCTATTTTAAGTCAACCCACTGTTTCCAAAATATGTTCTTTTATCAAATCATGCATTCATCCGAGTCCATTTTGGGCATTCGGAAAATTTTCACAGCATTCACTCTTCAGGTGTATACACATTTTTTTTCAAAAACTGGTTAAGATCAGTAAAATCTTTCAAAGAAAAGTTGGAAATTATCTTTTTCACAAGCATGTTGTTTTTTAGCTAGACAACTTTTTTTTTCTTCCTTCTTATTCTTTTCTTGCTCACTCTCTTTTTGCTCTTTTTTTTCATGAGGTATTTTGCTACCTAAACATACGTATATTTTTGTGAGGTATTTTGCTATATACATGCGTGTCCAAGGTATCTTGCTACCTAAACATACATATATATGTTTTGTGAGATATTTTTGCTATATACATGCATATCCAAGGTATCTTGCTACCTAAACATACATATATATATTTTGTGAAGTATTTTTCCTACATACATGCATATCTAAACATACATATATATATTTTGTGAAGTATTTTTGTTTACATACATGCATATCTTAGGTATTTTCACTACCTAATCATACATATATATATATTTTGTGAGGTATGACTACCTTCCGAGCTTGTGCTTGTTTTATTTAAATTCCTAGGATCATGAGCAACTTGGTGTGTCCTACTATGACTTGAGAAACAAAAGTGATCAAATAACAAGAAGAGATTTAAAAGGTACTAGGTTGCCTCCTAGTAGCGCTTCTTTAACGTCTTGAGCTGGATGCTTGATGGCTTGTCGGTCACGGACCTAGTACTTTGCTTACTTTTGGCTCTGGACTTGGTCGCCTATTGGTCGGCCATGGGCCGTAAGCAACGCTCTAACCTTTTTGTGGATGAGCTGAGGTGAACTCTAGAGGTGATGGCGGTGCGTCTGCCTGTGAAAATCAGTTGAGCGAGGTGCATACTTACCTATGTCATGATGACGTGACCTTGCCGGGGGGAACGGGCACCCTGTAGGACTACAGAGGCCCGTAACCAGAGCTGGAAACCCCAGGGCCCTGTTGGACTTCTCCGGGTCCACTGGGTGTCTTTATGGGTGCGATTCCTGCAAACAATAGATGGTATCAGAAATCAGTTGAACCATCTGTATACTTACCTATGTCACGATGGCATGACCTCGCTAGGGGAACGGGCACCCTGTAGGACTGACAGAGGCCCGTAACCAGAGTTGGAAACCCCAGGGCCCTGTTGGACTTCTTCGGGCCCACTGGGCGTCTTGTGGGCGCGATCCCTGCAAACAATAGATGACATCAGAAATCAATTGAACCATGTGCATACTTACCTATGTCATGACGGCACAAACCAACCGATACATCTGCGGGGGGAGATTGGCATTGTGGTCGTCGGGCAGAATGTTACTAAATAGCAACGTCATCCATATCCATGTATAAGTGGTCATGTTGGTGCGCATGATCCACACTCATCTTTTTGTAGCGGCACGGGTGAAATCTTGCCCCGGTATGCATAGTAGATGCGTGATAGCCTCCCTCTTTGGATGTGCTCGCACAGTTGGTCGCCCTCTAATATCAGGGGGTGGCCCAGGAACTGATAAAAGGAAACTACTGGCCCCTTAACCGGGAGCACAAGTCTCGATTAAGCATCTAAGGGCAAAGGACCTTATATTCTCTTAAGGTGTGGATATGGAGCACACTGAAAATGAGGACGCGTAGCCCTCTAAAGGCGAGGGCGTGCAGCCCTCTGCAGGCGAGGACATATAGTCCTCTAAAGGTGATAGGTACTAGTACCCAAGGGTCCACCTTTATGAGAAAGCAAGAGATCGACTCATCAAGAGGCCAGGTCATCCAAAAAGATTGGACACGAGATGTAGGAAATCTATGCAGTTAACATGATTTTTAGGGATGCAGACACATGCAACCTTTGTTGTGAAATTTGGTAATGCTGACCGCACATGAAACAATGCAATGGAATGGAAAGTTGTACAATGTTCATGACATTCTTTCCCTATTTCATGATTTTGATTTTGATTTAATCTTTTTGGAAAACACAGATTGACTGCCCTTTTGAAAAAGGTGATAATTCATGCAACCCTATCCTATCTTTTGCGAATCTCTCCGGGAACTCCCTCAGAGTGTATGTTCTGTTTGATTTAGTCACTTGACCATTTTGGAGTGACGGGAATTGAGCCGTTTGACGTTTAATCAATCTATTGAAATTCCAGGGCTTGTCTCCTTTTTTTTTGTTTAAAAAACATCGACGGGTGAGAACTTTTTATCTGCCCCTATGTTCACTTGAGGCTCATGCACGATGCCCCTCATTGCCCTTGTGTAAGGCTTTGAGGTACCAATTGTTATCTTTCGTCATGACCTTGTAGCTGGGAACCTATTGGGTGAGAACTTCTAATCTGCCCCTAGGTTCGCTTGAGGTTTTTACATGGTGCCTTTCATTGCCCCAGTGTAAGGCTTTGAGGTACAATCGTTGTCTTTCGTCAAGACCTTGTAGCAATGAACCTATTGGGTGAGAACTTCTAATCTGCCCCTAGGTTCGTTTGAGGTTTATGCATGGTGCCTTTCATTGCCCCAGTGTAGGGCTTAGAGGTACCAATTGTTGTCTTGTTTTCACAACCTCGTAGTAAGGAAGAATGAAAGAAGCAGTTGATTCTTGCAAAAAGAATTTTCCATGGATGAGAAATAGTTGAAGGATTTTTCAGTTGATGGATTTAAGTCAAATGACTCATATGTAGAAGCAAGATGTTTTGATGTCTTGATGATGCTAAAGGATCAAGTGCTTCTAAGTTTTATTCAAGACAAGAATCCAAGAAAGTCAAGATGTATGATCAAGTTTGATCTCTTAGAATCTTTAGGAAGAAGTTTCCAAATTGAAAACAAACAAAAGGTTTGACCAAAGAATTCTATCATTTCAAATTGAGATTTGCTCTCTGGTAATCGATTACCAGCAGCTTATTGAACGTTTTAATTAAATTTTTAAAACCTGTAATCATTTACACAAGTCTTGTAATCGATTACCAGAGGGGATTTTCAGAAAATAACTTCCAAGAGTCACATCTATCAAATGTTTTATGAATGGCCATCAAAGGTCTATTTATATGTGACTTGGAAAAACGAATTTAAAGAGAGTTTTCATTGCCCAAAAAGTTTTATCCTCTCAAAAGATTAAGAGTTTTTCTGAACTAAAATGTTTTATCCTCTCAAAAGATTCCTTGGTCAACCACTTGCATATTCAATAAGGAATTTTGATTGATCTTTATTGTACAATCTATCTCTTTTAAGAGAGATTTCTTCTTCTCTTCTTCTTATTTCTGAAAAGGGATTAAGAGACCGTGGGTCTCTTGTTGTAGAGGATTCCTTAACACAAGGGAAGGGTTGTCCCTGTGTGCATTGTTAATCCGAAAAGAGAGAGTAAAAGTTTAATTGGGGAATAATCTTCGTATCTTAATTCAACCCCCCTTTTTCTTAAGGTAACTAAGGCCATTTATCCAACATCCTATTCTTGATAACTCACTTCTCTCTAAAAAACAAACTTTCCGGAATGATAAAATGGGGTCACATGAACGTCTTGAAAACACAGTCAATCAAATGCTTCTTTTATTTATTTATTTTGAAACTTATTTGTTTTGAACTTTACACGTTGTTTTACGGCAGCCCCACCAACGTGCAAGACGAGTAATCTCTGATTGAATGGTCTTGGAAGTCCAAACTCAGGAGCACAGGTCACTTGAGCAAACAGACCAATGGCTTGCACCCACTTCCAGTGAAAGTTGAAAATCCTGATGAGTCATTAGAGACATCTAACAACAGATTTCAAAATTGCCCCATGTGTGGCATCTTTTGTCAATGTCCGGATTTACACGTGATTCTCCTCAAATTTCAGCCAGCCCACATCAATTAGACCTTGCACCTTACGCTTCAGAGCCCTACAATGCTCAATGGAATGCCCCGGGGCTTCTCCGTGACAAGCACACGTTGCGTTCGAATCGTATTCTCGGAGAAATGGAGGTTGATGAACCTTGGTTGGGGTTATGGCTACCATTGAATTATCAAGTAGATATGGGAGCAAGTCAGCATAGGACACTAGAAATGGGTTGAATTCTAAGGCTTTCTCACTGCAAAATTCATTTCTTGGTTGTTGTTTTGGTTTACGCTAAAGGTGGTGTTTGTCATTGGAAGTGCGGTAGGTAGGCTTTGTGGTTGATTTTAGGGATGGCCTTTGTGGATAACTGGGCGGTGGGTAAGGAGAAGGTTTGTTATTGGCTGAGTAATGACATTGTTGGGTTGGTGGGAAACTTGGCTGTATTGGAATGGCAGTCACAGCACGGGTTTCTCCTTCATCCTCACCCTCTTCATTTGCCCCAGTTTTCTCATTCGTCCAAGCAGGATGACTAAATTTGCCTTTTTTCAGACCCACATCGATCCTTTCACTGGCAAAGACCAAATCCGCAAAGCTTTGAAGGTGCGTAGCCCACCATTTTCCATAGTAGAATACTGGTAATGTGTCTACTATCATTGTCATCGTTTTTTTCGTCATTGAGGTGCCACTTGAGCTGCCAGGTTCTCCACCTTTGGGCGTATTCTTTGAAAGATTCGTGCCCCCTTTTTTGCACATATTTTGTAGTTGCATCCTATCCGAAGCCATTATACCGACACTGCCTAATGAAGGCAACCATTAGGTCCTCCCAGGAATGGACTCGGGAAGGTTCCAAGTTAGTGTACCAGGTAACAACTACCCCAGTAAGACTTTCTTGGAAGGAATGTATCAACAATTCCTCATCTTTTGCGTATGCCCCCATCTTCCGACAATACATCTTTAGATGGTTCTTGGGGCAAGTAATCCCCTTGTACTTGTCAAAGTCCAGCACCTTGAACTTGAGAGGGGTGATGATATTGGGTATTGGGAACAACTCTTCTAGGTTAGCAAAAGAATAATCTTCACCTCCTTCAATGGCCCTGAGCCTTTCCTCTAGATGATCCAGCTTTCCCATTTCTGCCATAGCATGAGGGTTTTTACTTGTCGTGGAATGCAAGAGGTGTAGTTGTGGGTGATACTGAGGGCCCTCCAAAGGGTTTTGTAGGGGTATACCACCAATTGCTTGCCCTTCAGTGGCATATCCGAGCCAAGGCTCGAAGTCGGCTAGATTGTGATGGGGAATTTCATGTGTCTCCCCCACGGTTTAAGAGACATGTGCATGATCAATTTGGGGTTGCTGGCTCTCAATGGGTATAGGAGTGGAGTTATTGACATTCTTATTGGGAGTGTACGCCACATTGGGTGGCGTATAGTTGAGAGGCAAGCCATATGGCGGGAAGGCGTGCTCGTTTTGAATTTGCACATCATGGGGGCCGCCCATACTTCCCAAATCTTTGCCTACCATATCTGAGGTTGGATGATTCATTGATGCCGGATGGGGACGTCGGGTTCACCTTAGCAACAGTGCTGGTAGCGGCAATTGTAACCGCATTGGCTTCCATTATCTTCCTCATGCTCATCATGGCCTCCATTTTTTCTTTCATGGTCTCCATGTCAGCCTTCACCTGCTCTTGCACCTCCTCTACTTTACCCATTACTCTAGCTCTAGCACAGGTTCGGTAAGGGCGCTGTAAAGCGTGTTTTTTTCTTTTTTATAACAATGATTAAGTTTTCCTTTTTTTTTTTCAAGGAAAGAATGTAATGAGCAATGCAACCAATGAACAACATGGATGTATGCGAATGATGCACAGTTGAAGTATTGCAAACTTTTACACTGGATATGGGGTTGAATCAATTTAGATTTTCAACATGGTCCATGACATCTCCGTCAAGGTGAAACTGGAAGTAACAGGGACATCGACAACCCTAAATGTGTTTGGCAGTAGACGAAGCAATGATGTAACACGATCCATCTTTTGCCCCAATTTTTGCAAGATGGTTACTTTCATGCTTCAACTTGACTCGATGAACCTTTTTGTAAAAGCACGAGCTTGGTTCAACCCCATAACCCAGGGAATGGCAATTTTGATCGCCAATACTTCATCAACATTTCATAGGGATGAAAGACTTGGGAATATGCATGCTATGCATGGAAAATGTAATTATGAGATCGAGATGCCCAAAGAAACATCCTTTCTTAGTTAACCATGCATTGGGTACCATGTTCAATCATTTTGTTTTTAAGTGAAATGGGTTTATGATCCCAACATGGTTGGCTCATGGTACCGAATATATGCAACTAAGAATGCAGCGTGAATTTTCGCGCTTTCTTTTTTGTTTTTGTCTTGCAGGGGAAAACGCAAGGGTCACGCATGAGCAAACATGAAAACAAAAAGTATGTTGAACGCATATGCATGATGATGCAATGACTCATGCAAAATGGGAATGTGATAACGGACAAATGCAGGAACGATATGTTCATTATGATGCCATGAAGAGATGCTTATGCGATGCATGATATGAATGCATTTACGGACACGAGAGCCCAGAAAATCATCTCTCCTTACTTGCACCTTTAGGGGCGCAGCGCCCCATGTGTGCAGTTAAGAAGACGATATGGATCTTCCGACTTCCCACGACAAAAGATGAGACCCACATACAACGCATGTGTGATGGTATGATGCAGATGTGCATGCATGAAACGGAAAGAAAACACAACAAATGGGTAATTTACATATACGAGACCAACAAGATCCATCTTTTTAATACTACGTTTTAGGCATTATGGCACCTCAACGTGTGTATTAAAAGTGATGTATCACTCTAGAGAAACAAAATATCACTAGCAAAACATGCTATTCGCAGAAAAATGCATGAGAACAAATGGCACAGAGCGTGTTTGCTCTATGCCCCTATTTGGGAACCTATAGGATAGTATCTAGGGTTCTCTAATAACTACTCCCCAACAATTCATAACTCACACGACTGTTTTCTAGAGGTATCATCACTCAAGATAATAATATTGTGGCGGTATGGAATACCAGCGACAACACATTATAAAGAGAGAAAGCTCTAGACGAGGTTTCACTATTATCAAGCAAGTCGGAGACCTAGCATCATGATAGATTCACCTCCACTCCTTATTTTTCCATGAACCCGGGTGTAGGGCCCTTTTTTTTTTACTCAAACCCGTGGGTGCTTAGAATGCGGTGTAAAGAATGCGAAATAGACAACATTTATTTACATTTTACACAGTTCAACAAATGCACACAAAAAGTTTCACAAATCCACAAATCCTTAAAATAGGCCTAACTCACAAAAATAGTCCCCAGTGGAGTCGCCAACTGTCGCAACGTGCCCTTCGCGGGTGAGCGAGGGCGAGGCTCACGGGTGCGCTTTCCAAAGGAGGAAAGATGCACGGAGTCGCCACCAATGTTTATTTGTGGAAAACATCGGAAAAACCGAAGGAAACCGGTCAAAATGAAAATTCTAAGTTCGGGAGTTGTATTTACGTTTGAGGAAGGTATTAGCACCTCTCACGTTTGTCTCAAAGGACAATAGCCTATTTTTTAGAATTGTGGAATTGTGTTATCTTAACTTTTATTTCTTTTTATTTTTTGAGGTCGACAAAAGCGGGGCTCTTGCTCCTACGTACCCTCCATCGAAGAGGAAATCAGACCTACGTAGTTTTTCCTTATAGGTGAATCAAGCGATTCTTTTACTTGAAAGGTGATCACTTAAAGGTGTTGGGCCTTTAAAAATGATCCATTTAACTTGGTAAGAAAACGCTGAGATAAAACTTTCAAATCCCTTTTTTAGTGATTTTTGGTGGACGAGCTTGACTTGGCGAATTGATTTTAGCCTTAGTTTCACTTTAGTTATTAGTCAATTCAATTAAGAATGAGAAATCCCAAAGAGAAAACGTCCAATTGATTTTTGTGCTTCATTTTACTAAAAGATATTTTTTTGATTATTATATTATTATTTTACCTCTTTTTTTATTTCCAACGTGGTTACGGCACGACCGAACGGTCGGAATTCATTTTAACAGAAATTAACGAATACTACAATTCAAACGATCGGTGGAAATTTATTTTATTTTTAGATTAGGCGAGAAGTGACTTAAATAAATGGCTTAAGCACGTCAAAAGGGGGTATAAAAAGCAAATGAAAACGAGAATAAAAATACATGAAACAAAATGTGGACCACCACGGGTACATAGAATGAATTGAAAAGCTCAGTTTGAAGTACTTACCCGTTGAAGACTGAAGAAAACGAAGAACGAACGATGAATATTTGAAGAACGATCGAGAATCTTCGCGTAATTACTCACGGAAACGTTACGGAAGCGCCTCGACTTGGATTTTCTTCACGGAAACAATTTTCCTCAGCAAATTTAAGAGAATACGAAATGCCAAGAAGGCTGAACCCTTTTCTTCTTCACTCCTCCCCCTATTTATAGCAAAATAGGGGAGGAGCTTGCCACCCAGCTCGCCCAGGCGAGCAAGGTTGCTTCCTCTAGAAGCAACAGCCTTCTGGAGGAAGGATCTGGAAGGCCCAAGTGGGCCAGATTGCTATTCGTACCCCCTTTTTACTAAATGCATCCCGCTTCTATTTTTTTTGGTAATTCTTTTTCTGTAACGTTACGAAACTTTACGAATTTCGTAACGATACTTATTTTCCTTCCGCAAGGTTACGAATCCTTACGGATTATGTATTTACTCTTTTTTAGCTTTCGAAGAAGTTACGGAAACTCACGGATTGCGCAAAAACACCTCTTTTCAATTTCCGCCACATTACGGAATTTCACGGATCGCGCAAGCCTGCTTCCTTTTGATTCCTGACACGTCTCGGGACTTTATTTATTGTACAACAAAGGATGCCAAGTATCTCAAAGCGGCTAACCAAAGGTTGCATGTCATCAAGTAATAATCCCCGGACGAAATTAGGGTATGACATACCCAAATCAAATAAATATTAAAAATGCAGTATCTAGGAAGTGATCCTAGGTCGTCTCCCAACGAGCAATGGTCAACCAAACGTTCATAACAGATAGTAATAAAATAGTAACGAATTGGGGTGGGGGGGTTTGTTTTTGTAATTTAAACAGAGAGAAAATTTTAATTAGAAAATAATAGAATTAAAACACGTTGTTTCCCCTTGATTCACAAGCAAGTCTGTTATCCTAGGTTACGAGAATTTATCCTTTATCAGTTCAACCACTTAATCCAACCCTAAATTAAATTACTAAGCGAAATCTAACATAAGGCTGTCATTATGTGATTAAGCAACACATACACCAATTAATCATGAACGAAACTTATTATTAAGCATAAACATAAATTAAGTGCAGAGACAATTAATCAATCACTAAGCATGCATGGATTAATAGCAACAAATACAGAGTAATTGGTGAAGAGGAAAAACTGATCAAAATTCAATGGTAATAATAAAACCTCAAAGAGAGCTGTGCTTGATCCTCTAGAGAAAACAACGCTGGAGACTTAGCCTTCCATTAATCAGTAGAAAATGAAATTGCAGATTGAAGCAGAAAACGAATTTTATTGCTACGTGAATAGTATGCATGAACAGTAAAAACTGGAATTGCAAAACCTAAAATTATTCTCCTATCCAAACGAAAAAAAAAACTCCTAAAAATAAAACTTTGGTGCTGTTATATAGGTTCTCAACCCCAAAGCTTACAAATCTGTTTTAAGTCCAAGCCCATAAATAAAATAAAATCTGGACAAGATAAGATAAGATTTGATAAAATAAAATCTAGATGAAATAAAATCTAGATAAGATAAGATAAGATTGGATGAAATAATATGTAGATGAGATAAAATCTGGATAAAATAAGGTTTGATAAAATAAAATTGTCTTCAAGTCCAAGTCCAAGCCCAATTCCGGATTCAAGCCCAATTGCTTATAATTCTTCTGAAATTAAATTAAAAACACAAAATTAGTCCAGTAGGCCCAAATGATAAAACTGTATAATTAATTTGACAATTAAGGCTAATAAGTAATTAAAATGGTGACAAAAAGGGTTAAGAAATAAGAGAAAATAATGACACATCACAAAGACTATTACTCAAAGCTAGTCGTTTACTCACAATTTAAGATCACGCGCTCACCGGTTATGGTTCAAGCTTTTCTTTCTCAATCAACCTGTCTATTGACTAACAATTCTAATTGCAAGTTCACATTCTTGTTCTTTCTTTGACAAACATACATACTTGCTCAAACTTATGAAAAGAAACACAAACTCCATCACAATCATGCATTCCATCCAAAATCAATTCATAACACCAATTTTCACAAAAAGATAAAAATGTTTTACTACATAATCATCCAAGTCAAGTTAAACTATTCCATATGCTTCAAAACAAGCATACTAGCTATCCACAAACAAAAACAACAGTGTATATAAACATTAACCAAAATAACTAAGACACTGAACTGAAATATAATAATTATATAAAAAAATATCCAAAAAGCAAAATCCTCAGGAATTTAAAATCCCTGAGATAGGTCCTGTGTATCCTATGTCTGAGCATCCTCCTCATCTGTCAAGTAAAGTACTGGAGTAGTTGGAGGAGAGGTGTTCAGTGTCAGGACTGGTGTGGTCTGGTCCTCTAGTATGTCAAGTACAAGAGTGGAAGGGTCAGCTGTAGGCTGTGGTGAGGAGAGGTCTGCTACTGGAGTAGGAGGCTCTGATGTGCCCTCAAGTGATCTCTTTGGAGTAGCAACAGTCTCTGGTCTAACCTGCTCTTCACCTGCATCCTGTTGAAAAGTAAATGGCTCTAGAATGGTGGTCCTAGAGGAAGCATCCTGCACCTTCATCTTCCCTATGAAGAGAAGGTTGGGCCCCAGGCCAGGCTACCCTCTCCAGAAACTGCTCAATGGAAGGAATGGATCCTGGAGGTGCCACCACCTATAAACTCTGAAGTAAAATGATCTGTCCTTGATGAATGCTCTGAAGCATGGCTTCAAAGCACTGAGAATCAATTTGAGTTAGGACTGAAGGGGTAGCTGAAGTGGATGCTAGAGTAGGAGCTACAAATATGGAAGGGAGATCAGTTGGCCTCGCCCTCGCCCTCCTAGCCCCTCAGATAGCAACTGTCAGATCATTAGGACTACAACAGTTCTTCCTGATGTAGGCCAAGTTAATGACCGGGCTCAGTCACTCAAAAGTGAGGCTGTCAGAGACAACCCTTCTGGCTCGACATAGGGCGGTGATCAGAGCAAGAAACCCAAGTCTAGAAGAGTTAGACTAGGCTATAGAAGTCATTTGGCCAGAAATGAGAGCTCCTATGTTCATGTCTATGCGAGAGACTAGGCCAAAGATCAGCCTAGCTTTGTCCACTGTTAGGTCAGAGGTGTGCGATGTGGGGGCTAGGTTGGAGTATGAGAGAACACTCCACACCTGGGCTAAAGTTGTTAAGTCCTTCCTCGGGATCCTCCCAGGATGGCCCTTAGTGTTCAAGATGAACCCTCGGCCTGGTATGCATAAGGCAACCTCAATCTCCCTAGGATCTGAAGGCAGCCTGTAGTATCTGGAGTATGTGGGCAAAGTCTCACCCTCTGCCAACACCACAGGTGTCTCTAGGAATGTGTTGAGGCTATCGGCGTTGATCTTCACTAGATGGCCTCTGACCCTGGCTTGCTTTGGTGAAGGACCCTTAGAGTTGTATAGGTTTGCATAGAACTCTTTCACCAAAGCCACATCTATGCTCCCATCAACCAAATTGGTGAGGCATTTATGGAGATTACGCCTCTCCTACTTAGTCTTAAAATCATCAAACTCAATGTGGTAGAGCTCCACCTTCCTCTCTGGCAAGATGTTTCTCCCCAATACATTATCCGTGTACCGGTTCCATGCATCTAAGGAATGAAATCTCCTTGTATAATATTGAGTTGTGGGTCTTGAACTGATACTCTGGCGTTTCCTAGAGGTCATCTGTAAATAAAGGGACCAAACAGTTAATCAGGACACAAGTTATTCAAATTCAAAAATTGAAAAATAAAACTAAAAAAGGCATTGGCGGCTTCGCAAGACATGGTCCGCTTAGCTTGCCTTCACAATATACACACTACCACTTAGCGAATGTTGCAGACAATTCTGCTTCTGCATAATCGGCTTAGCTGGCATTTGCCCGCTAAGCCTAATGATTGCCACAATAGATGTGCGCTAAGCTCAGCAGGGTTACGCTTAGCGGCACCATGAAATTCAGAAAATTCACTAAGTCTGGGGGCTTAGCAAGCAAGGCTCGCTTAGCCAAATGGTTGCCGCAATGAAATGGGCTTAGCCGAGAGAGGCTAGGCTCAGCGCAATAGCTGCCGCAAAGATTTGCACTTAGCCCAGATAGGCTGGGCTTAGCGTGCGGCTTTCAACAAAAACACAAAATTTTCTATGTTACCTGGGCTTAGCGAATCAGCCTCGCTTAGCCATAGGCATTTCAACAAGAGGATGAGTGTTCATCCTCAAAAGATGAACTCGCTTAGCGCGGTAGGTGCGCTTAGTGAGTTCTTCCGAAAATGTATATATTCAATGAATATTGATGAACTCGCTTAGCTCAACATGCTCGCTTAGCGAATTCATCGCGTTTTCCAGAAAAAATGCAGAAAACGCAGTTCGTTTTCTTCCATTTTTGAGCCTCTACAAGACATATCAAACATGCAAACCAGTCAAAACTATCTACACAACACAATCATATATAAAGTCCTAATCTTTAACTACTTCTCAAAACATTCAAACCCTAAGAATCAAAAGCTAAATCTCAGGTTTTCTAACCTAAGGTTCAACGAAATAGAAGAGAAAAAAAAAGAAATAGGGAACTTACTTGGATCCTTGTTAGCTGGTGATGCGTGAAGATGCCGAAGAAAGTGAAAATGCAGGAAATGCGTGAAGATGTAGAAGAAAGCGAATTATGGGCAAATGTAAGTGTAACTGACATTACACTCACTTAAGCAATTTTCAACCTTCTCGCTAAGCGAACCGTAGCGCTAAGCGAGCCAGAGAGACATTTGGTTTCTCAAAGTGGATCACTTAGCCGAACTTCGCGCTTAGCCCAAGTTTGAAATTCAAAATCTGATTTTTTTTAACACACAAAGGGCTAGGCTTAGCACGCAGATGGGCCGCTTAGCGAGTTCTGCAGATCAAAATACCTGCAACTCTCGCTAAGCCTGGTTCTGGGCCAGCTTAGCTAAAATAATGTATCTTGATTACAGAGGGGTAGGCGCTTAGCGGTTGACGGATCGCTTAGCGCTGCTTTGGCCGCAAGGAATTGGACTTAGTTGGCATGAGTAGCGCTTAGCTCAATGAACCCCAATTTAGGCCGCATCAAAATGGGCTTAGCGGCAACGTCTCGCGCTTAGCCAGAGAATACAATATGCTTAGTGTTAGTCGGTGAGTATGACTAACTTTTATGTTTAAAACTTGTGTAAATTGTATCAAACTCCTCCAATTTATGGTTATTTTGTAGTGTTATAAGTTCTTTTAGTTAAAGATAGGTAATAAATACTTAGTAATTCTATTTTGTGTGTTTAATAATCATTTTCTCTCAATTTTAGGTTAATTAGGCAAGTTTGTGAAGTGTTAATTTTCACCTTCTCGCTATGCCAATATGTTGGCTTAGCGAGCCATCTGCTGAGCGCAACCCTCCTCGGCTGAGCGCGAGGAAGAATCTGGAAGAAGGATGAGTTGTGCATCTTCGCTAAGTGAAGGGTCATCCCGCTAAGCGCACTGCTTCAGTCCATTCGCTAAGCGAGAAAAGCACGTGCTAAGCCGATATTCACTAATGTGCGCTAAGCGGATCAGAGTTGCACTAACCGCACGAGCACGAACAAAGCCACCTATTTAAGCCTAAAATCATATTTAGAGGGGGAGTTTGGCCATTTTTCTTGAGGATCTCTTGCATGTCTTCAGTTCTAGAAAGAGAGGTCCAAATTCCAGAGAGTTTGAGAGATTTTGTTGTGTGAAGATTTGCAGAGACCAGAGCTGGAAAAGGAAGCCGTCCTGAGAGCATGAGCTGAGTTTGTGAGTGATTGAGAGGTCCTAGAGGTGGAGGAGACATCCCCACCACTTGTATTTCTGCAATCTTTCATCTTTCTCTTTTCTTTGTTGTAAAGGAAGCTTCCCAGTTATGGAAAGCTAAATCCTTTGTTGGATCTTCCTTCTAGGTACTTGATGTAAATATTTTTTTTATCTATTTAATGATGTTTTTTGTGTTCACTGTGCTATAAGAACTTCATTCTACCATGCCTTTACCTTGATCACGTAGATGCATGCGTCCTTAGGATCATTCAACAGTGGAAAATGGTTTGATTCTTAGAACTTGATAGGACGAGGCTAGTTCGTCGTATTTTCACGAGGAATCGGGGTACGGTAACCTAGTTGTTGTATGTTTGTCTGAATACGGTCATGGTTGAGTTTAGTCCAACAAGAGGAATCTGCGAATGATGCTTGATCAGGATTGTTAGACAAATGGCCTCAATTATCTTAAGAAGGGTGGTTGAATTAAGATAACAAGAAATATTCCCCAATTAAAATTTCACTCTCTCTTTTTAGATTAACAATGCACCCTTAACATGAATTACTCAAAAGACAATTCAAAATAAACTTCTTTCAAGCCAAAGATAAATAACAATAAATAAAAGAAGTTTAAGGGAAGAGAGAAATGCAAACTTGATTTATACTGGTTCGGCCACTTCCCGTGCCTACGTCCAGTCCTCAAGCAACCCACTTGAGATTTTCCATTCTCTTTGTAAAACTCCTTTTTCAAAGTCTGAACCACACAGGGACAACCCTTCCCTTGTGTTCAGGAATCCTTTACAACAAGAGACCCTCGATCTCTTAATCCCTTTTCAGAAGTAAGAAGAAGAGAAGAAGAAATCTCTCTTGAAAGAGATAGATTGTACAATGAAGATCAATCACAATTCCTTATTGAATATGCAAGTGTTTGACCAAGGAATCTTTGAGAGGATAAGACATTTCAATTCAGAAAAGCTCTCTTAATCTTTTGAGAGGATAAAACTTTTTGGGCAATGAAAAATCTCTCACTATTCGTGTTTCCAAGTCACATATAAATAGACCTTTGATGGCCATTCATAAACCATTTGAATAGATGTGACTCTTGGAAGTTATTTTCTGAAAATCTCCTCTGGTAATCGATTACAGGATTTGTGTAATCGATTATAGGTTTTAAAATTTGAATTAAAACGTTTATTAACTGCTGGTAATCGATTACCAATATTGTGTAATCGATTACACAGTCTAAAATTTGAATTCAAATTTTTAATAGCTATTGTAAACATTTTTTGCCACTGGTAATCGATTACAACCTCTAGTAATCGATTACCAGAGAGTAAATCTCTTGAAAAACACTTTTTAACATAAATTACTTGGCCAAACCTTTTTCTATATCAATTAGGAATTTCCTTCCTAATGTACTAGAGATCATCTTGATGTTTGTGTCTTGTATTCTTGAATCATTGTCCTGAATTTAAACTTGAAAAGCGCATTTGCATCCTTTGCATCAAATCATCATGATCATCATCAAAACATCAAAGTCATTTGCTTCTACATGGATTAGCCTAGACTATCATGAGGAATCGAAGTTTAGCATTTCAGGAGACATCATAGAACACATAAGCATTGTTAAATAGAGAATATCCTTTGAGCATCGGGAACCTACTAGGAAGACCAACGTGTCACCTTCTTGTCTTCACGCATCATTTCTCACGTGATTTTCCCTTTTTAATAGTTAGTTTACACATATGTTCATATAAATACATCTCTTTTCACACTAGACACCTGTTTACTGAAATAGCTTTACCAAGTAACACAAGTTCCCCGAGAGTTAGATACTCGGTTCTTACCGTTTTATACTACTTGCGCGATCCGGTGCACTTGCTGGAAGCGAACACTTAGCGAGTAGGCCATCGCTTAACCTAATTCAGATTGAATTGAAATGGGCTTAGCTCAGCCTTGGCCAGCTTAGCAGACCAAATCAACATGAGATGCAAGGGTTGAGCGCTAAGCGCTAGAGACTCTTGGCTTAGTTCATGACCAAAGATGCGCTTAGCGCAAGGCTTGCGCTTAGCGAAAGGACTGCTTTTCAGAAATTTTTTTTAAAGTTATAACTCTGTCCTTTTCTCAAGAAGTTTGAAACCCTTATATCTATCATTTAAAAACAAGTTGATATATCCCAATGTAATGATTATGAAGCAAGTTCCACATGATACAATGCATAAAATAAAACAAACTAACATAAATTAGAACTGGGTTGCCTCCCAGTAAGCGCTTCTTTAACGTCACTAGATTGACACTTTTACCTTAATGGGTGATCAAATGTACTGTGCTGTGTGCCCGTGTAAATTCTTCACCATGGTACATTTTCAACCTCTAGCCATTTACTACCCATGTTCTGTCAGGATTCTGAGATTGTGGGTCATATAGCTCTATTGCACCGTAAGATCGAAACTTTCTTGATAACAAAGGGTCCAGACCATTTGGATTTCAGCTTACCGGGAAATAATTTCAATCTTGAATTAAAAAGCAGTACCTATTGTCCCGGTTTGAAGTCTTCAATAGTTTTTTGTCATGATAGGTCATGACTTTTTCTTTGTAAAGTCTTAAAGATTCATAAGCTATTAATCGTATTTTTTCCAGCTCCAACAAATGGATCTTTCTGTGCTCCCTGGATGCCTTCTTATCAAAGTTCAAAAGTTTCAGAGCCCAATATGCCTTGTGTTCCATTTCAACTGGTAAATAACATGATTTTCCATACACCAGTTGAAAAGGAGACAGACCAATTGGAGTTTTGTATGCAGTTCTGTAAGCCCACAGTGCATCTTCCAATTTGGATGACCAATCTTTTCTGGTTGACGCTACTGTTTTCTCTAGTATTTTCTTTAATTCTCTGTTGGATACTTTGACTTGCCCATTAGTTTGAGGGTGGCAGGGGGATGCCACTCTATGATTTACATGATATTGACTCAACACCTTTTGAAGTTGAGTATTACAAAAATGCGAACCACCATCACTGATTAAGATTTGAGGTACCCCAAATCGAGCAAAAATATTCTTCTTGATAAACTTCACCACAGTCTTAGCATCATTTCTTGAAGTGGCCATAGCTTCCACCCATTTAGACACATAATCAACAACTACCAAAATGTATTCATTTCCTGCAAATGAAGGAAATGGACCCATGAAATCAATACCCCAACAATCAAAAACTTCAACTTCCATAATGTTTTGCAGAGGCATCCCATTCCTTCGGGAAATTCCCCCCATTCTTTGACATTGGTCACACTTTAAGACATGGTGATGGGCATCTTTAAAGAGTGTTGGCCAGAAAAATCCTGACTGTAAAACCTTAGCTGTTGTTTTGTCTCCGCCATAATACCCGCCACATGGTGAATTGTGACAATGCCCCAATATGCCCTTGGCCTCCTCACTTTTCACACATCTTCGAAGAAGATTATTTGCACCTACTTTGAACAAGTGTGGATCATCCCAAATATATTGTCGGGCATCATGAAAAAATTTCTTTCTCTGCTGCCAATTGAGGTCCTTGGGAATGACACCTGCTGCCTTGAAATTAGCCATATCAGCAAACCAGGGTCTCCCTACAATAAAAAACAAAGATTCATCAGGAAATTTATCTTTTATTTCAGCCTCCTTTAAAGTGACCTCTTCATTCACTAATCTGGATAAGTGGTCTGCTACCACATTTTCAGAACCTTTCTTGTCCTTGATGACTAAATCAAATTCTTGAAGCAACAGTATCCATCTGATCAATCATGGCTTGGAGTCAGCTTTGCGCAACAAATATTTAATTGTTGCGTGATTAGTGTAAATCATTATCTTTGATCCCACTAGATAAGATCAAAATTTCTCAAGTGCATAAACGATTGCCAGCAATTATTTCTTAGTGGTGGCATAGTTAATCTGAGCATCATTCAAAACTTTGCTTGCATAATAGATGGTATGAAAAATTCTGCCCTTCCGCTGCCCCAGCACAGCACCTACTGCATAATCACTTGCATCACACATCAATTCAAACTCTTGTCCCCAGTCTGGTGATGTAATCATGGGAGTAGAGACCCACTTGGCTTTGAGAGTGTTAAAGGCTTCTAAACATTCTTCATTAAACACAAACACAACATCCTTGTTCAGCAGATTACTTAGGGGTTTAGCAATTTTGGAGAAGTCTTTAATGAATCGCCGATAAAATCCAGCATGACCTAAAAAACTCCGTATTCCTTTCACATTAACTGGAGGTGGAAGTTTATCAATAACATCTAGTTTTGCTTTATCCAACTCAATTCCTCTTTTAGAAATCTTGTGTCCCAGCACAATACCTTCTTGAACCATAAAGTGAGATTTCTCCTAGTTGAGCACCAAATTAGATTCTTCACAGTGCTGTAACACTTTCTCTAAATTTTCTAGACAATTTCCAAAAGATGCACCAAAGACCGGGAAATAATCCATAAAGACTTCAATACATTTCTCTACCATGTCAGCAAAAACTGCCATCATACATCTCTGGAAAGTGGCTGGGGCATTACATAAACCAAACGACATGTGGCGATAAGCAAATACACCGAATGGGCATGTGAAAGCTATCTTTTCTTGGTCCTGAGGATCTACCGCAATCTGATTGTAGCCCGAGTATCCGTCCAAGAAACAGTAGAAAGATTGCCCTGCAAGTCTCTCAAGCATTTGGTTCATGAAGGGAAGCGGGTAATGGTCTTTCCTTGTGGCTTCATTGAGCTTCCTGTAATCAATACATATTCTCCATCCGGCGACTATTCTTGTAGGAATCAGCTCTTCTCTATCATTCTTGACCACTTTCACAACTTCTTTTTTCGTGACAACTTGAATAGGACTAACCCATGAACTGTTCGAAATTGGATAGATGAGCCCTGCCTCTAGCAACTTGAGCACTTCTTTTCTTCTTCTTTCATAATAGGATTCAATCTTCTCTGAGGTTGTCTCACAGGCTTGTAATCAGCTTCCAAATTGATGTTGTGCATACAATATGATGGATTGATTCCTTTCAAATCAGAGATGTGCCAACCAATAACAGCTTTACGACTTTTTAAAATCTGTACCAGTTGATCCTCTTCTTTCTTCTACAAGGAGCTGCTAATTATAACGGGTTTAGTCTCATTATCCTCCAAGATTACATACTTTAAATGCACTGGAAGGATCTTCAATTCTGCTTTAGGCTTTTCTGTTGGTCTAATTTTTTCTAATTCTTCAAGAACCACATGACCAACAGAGTTGTCTTTTGGATCATCAAGCTCTTCATCACAAACTAGGCAGTCTGTCACATAATTAGGTTCTTTTTCCAAAGGGAACTGCAGTACCATGGTTGAAGCTGATAATGCTATCTCCTGCTCCACCTCTTCTTCTTCTTCAAAATAGGCATCACTTATATCTAGGTGCTTCATTGCTTCAAAGAGGTCAAAGGAGATTTTCTGATCCTCTACATTGAGTTCCAACCGACCTTTATCTTTGCCTACAACATATCCAGTAGTTGCTATGCAGGGATATTCTGGAATAATGGAGACTTCATCCTTTTCTTCTTTAGTGATCAATTGATGATGTATTGTGTTAACTTGAAGAATGCTTTCTTGATGTGTTTCAATCTCTGCATACTTTTCTTCTCTTCTGACCACAATTTTAATCATGTCATCCACCAACTTACCAATCTAAGTCTCAGCTCTATTAAATGCTTGTTGCATTGAATCTACTGTACCCTTGAATTGCATTAACAGGTCATCTAGATTAGACAACCCTTCTGCTTCATTGTGATAATAAGGTTGCCATTCTGACTCTCATTGATAATCTGCAAAAGAATAGTCTTTTTCAAACTGAGTTTCCTGCTGTTGCATTGAATAGCCATCACCTTTAGAGCCAGCTTGATATGTCATGAAGTCTGCCAATACACTTTCAAGATCAGGAGCTCTTCCTTTCTCATGATAATTGTACATGGTCGACTCCTATCTCCAGTCGGATTTATTTATAGAATAGAAATAACAACTGTCCTGATAATGTTCTCCTCCAGCAAAATCACAATTTATTAGTGGAATAGAGATAACAATCTTCATGACACGGCGGTAGGAGATTGTATTTCTTCGGAATAACTAGGCTACCTGTAGGAGATTCTATACATACAAAACACTAACAAAAACAACGGTTATCCAATTCAAGAGGAAAACAAATATGAATAGAAAGTAAATATTCACAGTTTATCAAAGAAAAAAGAATAGACACCTAGGACTGAACTAACTTTCCAAATAGAAAGAAGTTCCCTGGCAACGGTGCCAAAAACTTGTTTGAACCTGGCAAGTGCACCGGATCGCACAAGTAGTATAAAACAGTAAGAACCGAGTATCAAACTCTTGGGGAACTTGTGTTACTTGGTAAAGCTATATTCAGTGAATAGGTGTCTAGTATGAAAAAAGATGTGTCAAATATGCATAGGTATGTAAACTAACTATTAAAAGGAAAATCATGTGAGTAATGATCTGTAAAGACAAGTAGACAACACGTTGGTCTTCCTATTAGGTGCCTGATGTTAAAAGAATATTCTCTACTTAACAATGCTCATGTGTTCTATGGTGTCTCCTGAAATGATAAACCCCGATTCCTTATGATAGTCTAGCCTAATCCTGATCAAGCATCATCCTCAGATTCCTCTTGTTGGACTAAACTCGACCAGAACCGCATTAAGACAAACATACAAACAACTAGGTTACCGTACCTCGATCCCTCATGATAATACAATAAACTAGCCCTGTCCTATCAAGTTCTAAGAATCAGACCAGTTTCCACTGTTGAATGATCCTAACAAAGCATGCATCTACGTGATCAAGGCAAAAGCACACTGAAATAATGTACTGATAGCACAGAGAACACATAAAACATCATTAAATAGATATACAAGTATTTACATCAAGTACCTACAAGGAAGAACCAATAGAGGATTTAACTCTCCATATCTGGGAAGCTTCCTTTACAACAAAGAGAAGAGAAAAATGAAGGATTGAAGAAATACAAGTATTGGGGATGTCTCCTCCACCTCTAGAACCTCACAATCACTCACAGACTCATCTCATGCTCTCAGGATGGCTTCCTCTTCTCACTCAGTTCTCTGCCAGTCTTCTCACAACAAAAGCTCTCAAAACTCTCTAGAAATCTCTAAACATGCAAAAGCTTCGAGAATTGCCCAAACTCCCTTCCAAAATCTGATTTTAGGCTTAAATAGGTGGCTTTGTTTGTGCTAGCACGCTTAGCGCAACTATGGACCGCTCAACGCGCATTAGTGGATTTCAGCTTAGCGCGTGCTTTTCTCGCTCAGCGGATGGACTGAAGCAGTGCGCTTAGAGGGATGACCCTTCGCTTAGTGCAAATGCACAACTCATCCTTCTTCTAGATTCTTCCTCGCTCTCAGCCGAGGAGTGTTGCGCTCAGCGGATGGCTCGCTAAGCCAGAAGATTGGCTTAGCGAGCGGATGAAAATCAACACTTCACAAACTTGCCTAATTAACCTGAAATTGAGAGGAGATGGTTATTAAACACACAAAATGGGAGTACGAAATATTTATTACCTATCTTTAACAAAAAATAATTATAACACTACAAAATAACCATAAATTGGATGAGTTTGATACAATTTACACTGGTTTTATACACAAAAGTTAGTCGTATTCATCGACTAACACTTAGAGCATGGCAAAATATAAAGAAAATCACAAGTGCCTTGGGCTTAGCGGGCAAGCTCGCTTAGCCCAGGCTTATTCAGCCAACAAGGCTGAGTGGCTTAGCGAGCATGCTCGCTTAGCCACAAACATGAAAGCAATGAAAATTTTTCTAAGTGTCTGAAACTCATTACTCGCTTTGCACACAGTCGCGCTTAGCGAGATCATAAACATTCAATCATTCATCATAAAAGGTGAACTCGCTTAGCAGAACAGGGCCAACTTAGCGAGTTCATCTGGATATCCATATATTCATCAAAAAGTGATGAACTCGCTTAGCGTAGCAAGACACGCTTAGTGCGTTCATCGCCATTTCCAAAAAAAATGGGGCTTTTTCAGCCCCCTCAACTTAGGCCTCTACTAGACCACCAAATCCTATCCAAAACATGGCAAAATGGCATAGATTGTATGCAAATCAAAACCCCTAACACTATTCTAACAAACAACTAACCTAACATCATGCAATCAAAACGAAAATCAAAGCTTTAAAGTAGTTAACTAACCTAAGGTTTAAAACAAAAATTAAAAAAAAGGTTAAAGGAAGCTTACTTGGATCGCTGAAATTGGATGCAAAGAAGGAAGCAAGGAGTAGAGCACACTGCAGAGAAGAAGCACCAACGAAATGCCAAAATGCAGTTTAAAAGCACAAATGAAAATGTAACTGCCAAAGGCAGTTATGCCTTATTTTTGGCGGTTTCGAATGCCTTGCTTAGCGCATGAATTCGCTAAGCGAGCATACATGGCGTTTAAGTTTCCAAACACATGCGCTTAGCAAGCAAACTCATTTAGTCCAATGCAAAAATTCAAATTTTTCCAGAGAAGATTTTGGGCTTAGCGCAAAGAGTTGCGCTTAGCGAGTTCTGCAGCTCTGATTGGCCTGCAACTCATGCTTAGCGGGAAGTGGCTGCACTTAGCGAATAACATGCTCCTTAAATGAAGTAGTGGTCTGCGCTTCGCGTGTGTGGCTCGCTTAGCGCAATTCAAAAGAATTAAAATCCAGAGAAGTTTTTGTGCTTAGCGAGTCCGCGTGCTTAGCCCAATTCGAAAGAATAAACATCCAGAGAAATCTTTGGGCTTAGCGTGAAGAACACGCTTAGCAAGACCACAATAGCTGATGATCAGGGGTCAAGGTGCTTAGCACAAGCAAGAGCTCGCTTAACACAAGAAGGAAAATCCGCTTAGCGTGAGATGTGCACTTAGCGAGTGGATTGCTGAAAATTTTTCTGAGTTAATTTTTTTTTCGTCCACTGCTTCAAAGAAGCTGTTCAACCCCCTTTTATGCAATACCAAATATGCTTAAAATGATTTCATGCAACCTCAAATAAACCAACTCTAAAAAAATGCAATGAAAACATAATTCAAAAGGACTGGGTTGCCTCCTAGGAAGCGCTCTTTTAATGTCATTAGCCTGACGCATGATACCTCAAGGGTCTGGATCAAATTTGGTTCCTACCTTCAGAACCTTTTGCTTAAACTCATTCACCTGCAAGCAGACATTTTGGTCCAAAAGTTGTTTTTCTTCATCAAATAGATCGAAACTGATCTTTTGATCTTCGATGCCCATTTCCAACTTTCTTCTTCCCATATCCACCATACAGCTTGCGGTCAGCATGAATGGACGTCCCAAAATCAATGGGATATCAACATCTTCCTCAATGTCCATGACCACAAAGTTGGCAGGGAAAGTGAAGTGCTTTACTTTGACCAAAACGTCTTCTATCACTCCATATGGTCTGGTGATGGAGCGATCAGGTAACTGCAGAGTCATTCTGGTTAGCATTATCTCTACCTCTCCCATCCTCCGACATATAGAGAGCGACATCAAATTTATGTTGGCTCCTAAATCAATAAGAGCCTTACCAACTGAGACTACACCGATTGAGCAAGGTATAGTGACACTGCATGGATCTTTGTGCTTGGGTGGAAGGATGTGTTGAATCACAACACTACAGTTTCCTTCCACTACAATTGTGTCACTATGGATATACTTGCTCTTTCGGGTTAGTATATCCTTCAGAAATTTAGAGTAAAGTGGCATTTGTTGTAAGGCCTCTCCAAAGGGCATGGTGATCTCTAGCTTCTTGAAAATGTTAAGAAAACGTGCAAGATGTCTTTCTTTGTCCTTCCTAGAAGGTACCAATGGATATGACGCTTCTTTCCCCTCAGATTGAGCTACCTCTTTCTTCTTTTCTCTGGACTACTCACTCTTATTCTTTTTCTTTTCATCTTTTTTTTTTTCATTTTTTTCAATTTTTTCATTATTTTCTTTTTCTTCTTCCTCTTTTTTTCTCTTTTTCTTTCTTTTTCTCATCATTTATTTCATTCTCATTCTTGCTTATTATATTCTCCTTCTCCTGGTCATCCTCTTCATCTTTTATCTCCTCAAGTTCACAACAAAAATTGTCCTCCAGTTTAGATGTTGGTTCAGTTACCAGCTGTTGTTTATCTCCATCCACTATCTTCTCATCCTTCTCTTCTTCAACCATGGTTGCCATTTTTCCATGGGTCATCACAGCTTTACACTTTTCCTTTTGATTGTTTTTTGTGTTTGCTCCAAATTTTGAGGAAGAGTTGTCAACTATTTGTTTAGCTAACTATCCTACGGCATCTCCAAATTTTTAATGGTCGACTCAGTACTCTTGTGATTTAACATTGAAACCTGCATGAATTGAGCAAGAGTCTCCTCCAGCTTTGTTGTCCTCTCATAGAGGTTAGGCCCTTGTTGTGGCGACCTATTTGGTCCACCCTGGTCTTTGTTGAATTGATTACCAGGGTGAGTCCTCCACTGATTTTGCTGCTGGTGGTAATACTGGCACTGTTGGAATCCAGAAAATCCTCCTGCATTAAAATTCTACCTTGGCTGGTTCCCCATATAATTAACTTCATGTGTTGATTCTTTAGTGGGCATACAAAAGCCTGATTCATGAGCTCTACCACAGAGTGTGCAACCTGCAAAACAGAAGAAGGTGAAGGTTGACTAACATGTAATTGAGTTGGCAACTTACTCAGTGTTTCTGTTAAAGTTTCTAGTTGCTTGGACAATAACTTATTTTGTGCCAATAGAGCATCTTGTGATGACAGCTCTAATAAACTCTTCTTGGTGGGATAGTGTGTTCTATCACGCAAGATAGTGTGATCACTAGCTGCCATATTCTCAATTAGTTTCATGGCTTCTTTAGGAGTCTTAAGCTTTATTTTACCCCTACAGAAGCATCTAAGAGCTGCTTAGATTGTGTCCTCAACTCGTAAACGAAAATATTCTGCTGTATGGGCTCAGAGAATCCATGAGTAGGAGTTTTCCACAGCAAGCTACAGAATCTTTCTAGTGCTTCACTCAAAGATTCATCTGGGAATTGGTGAAAGGAAGAGATGGCAGCCTTTCAACTGGGAAATATTTCTTCAGAAACTTTTCCACAACTTCATCCCAAGTCCTCAAGCTATTACCTTTGAATGAATGCAGCCACCTCTTGGCTTCTCCAGATAGTGAGAATGAAAATAAGCTGAGCCTAACAACATCTTCTGGCACTCCAGCAATTCTTACTGTGTTACAAATTTCAATGTAAGTTGCTAGATGTGCATAAGGATCTTCATTGGGCAAGCCATGAAATTGATTTCCTTGTATAAGCTGAATCAAAGAATGTGGATATGTGATATTCTGAGCTTGAACCTCCGGCCGCGCAATACTAGTGAAAAATTGCGGCACACTTGTACTTGAAAAGTCTTCAAGGGTTACTCGTCTAGGTTGCTCATCAGCCATTGTGTTGGCTTCAAGCAATGTTGTATCTGATTCCCTTGTTTTTGGAAAACTAGAAGATGACTCGGAAGACTGAGGTTCTTCAAGAATTGTTGCTGCTTCTATATCCTGCAAAAAAATTCTACACTTTTCTGCCCTGTTTCTTCTACAAGTTGCTTTGATTTCCAAGTCTACCAAATTACCTGCATAGGATTTTCTATGCATACACAACTAAGCACAAATAGCAGTTAACCAATTCCGAAGAAAAATAAATTCTGCAGTAAACAAATATTCACAAAAACTAAACAACAAATCAAAGAATAAGGAATAAACACCTACAAACTGAACTAAACTTTCCCAAATAAAGAGAAGTTCCCCGGCAACGCTGCCAAAATACTTGTTCACATCCTGGTACTACTTGTTATTGTGGATGTGAAATCTAACCGGCAAGTGCATCGGGTCGTCAAGTAAATAATTAAAATGGTGTGAACCGAGTATTGAACTCAGGGAACTTGTTTTACTTGGCAAAGCATCATTCAGTAAATAGGCATTTGCATAAAGAATTGATTATCATGAGGTAAGAACAAAAGTAATTCTATTCTAAGTAAAAGCAGTAATTGTGAGCAAGTGAGTGTGAAAACAGATATGTAAAAGTGTTGGGTCCTTCTACTAAGATACTTGATGCAATTAGGGTTTTTCTCTACTTGAAATTATTTCTGTGTTTTATGATGAAGGCAAAAATACCAAAAACCGATGTCTTGCGAGGTTGGCCTAATTCAAATTAAACTTCATTCTCATACGTCTCTTGTTGAACTTAGCCTAACTGAACAACATTAAATTACCGCACTCTGTGTCTGGCAGTTCAATAACCTAGCCCTACCCTATCCAGTTCTAAGGATGCAGTACATTTTTCAATGCTAAAGCTCCTAACCTTACACACAAATGGGTGATCAAGCCACAAGCTTGCATAACATAAGCACAAATAGAAGCATTGAACACATAAAAACAACTTCAAATAGATAGTAATAATATTTACATCCGCACTCAGCGGAATTTCCCAACAAAGGATTCTAGCCCTCCATTAGAAGGGAGTACCTTTCACAAATAAGAGAAGGGGTTCAGAGAAAATACCAGATTACATAGCAGTGGGGATGTCTCCTCCACCTCTAGGAACCTAAGAATTACTCCTAAACCTAAAATCTACCTAAAAGTTAGGGCCTTTTTCTTCCTTGCTCAGCTTTTCCTCTGTTATTCATTCAGCACTAGGCTCATGCAGTCTATTCAGACCTCTCTCTCTTTTTCTTTGCAATTCAGGCTTAAAAAGGGTTTTTTTTTTCCATGAAGGCACGCTTAGCGCGCGTAAGTGAAATTTGGCTTAGCGCCATTCTCGCGTTAAGCGCAGAAGAAACAATCTTCTCGCTGAACGAGCTGATGACGCGCTGAGCACATGATGACATGGCAAATTCTCTTCAATATTCATCTCACTCACTAAGCAGCTGATGCCTCGCTTAGCGGTTGAGTCTCGCTAAGCGCACGGTCCAGGCTTAGCGAGATAGCAACTTTTGCACCTTCAAATTTTTCTCCTTTTTACCTGAAATTGAAGTGAAATTTACATTAAATTCATATGGAAAGCTTCTACTGAGCAAATATAAAAAATAAACAAGAAATATTCACAATCCTACCAATAAGAACCATAATTTGGGAGAAATATATACATTTTTGAAAACTTTTCTATACAAAAGTTAGTCGTAAAAGACGACTAACATACAGCTTGTAAGCCATGGATCTTCTTCATCAATGAAGTTTTTCGCTTCTTGAAATTTAATGGCAGCGGAATGGAGAAGGAAGAAAGATGATTGGAGATGCCACTTCATGGAGAAGATGAGTCAAGAACAAGCTCACCACCATAGGAAGCCATGGATAAGAGCTTGAAGGTAGGAGAAGATGAGTGGAGGGAGAAGGAAAGAAGGAACACAAAATTTTATGCCTCATATGAGGTCTGAACTTGGAAGAGTAATTCTCAAATGATCAAAGTTGAAAAAATGCACACACAAGGCCTCTATTTATAGCCTAAGTGTCACACCAAATTGGAGGGAAATTTGAATTTCTATTCAAATTTCACTTGAATTTGAATTTGAATTTATGGAGCCAAATTTGGAGCCAAAATTTCACTAATTATGATTAGTGAATTTTAGCTATGGTTCAGCCCACTAATCCTAGAACAAGTGCAAGATTCTCCACTAAGTGTGCTTAGGTGTCATGAGGCATGTAAAGCATGAAGGACATGCACAAAGTGTGACTATATGATGTGACAATGAGGTGTAGCAAGCAAATGCTCACCTCCCCCTTAGGAAGGTCCAAAATTTAATTGGATTGGGCTTCTCCCAATTTAATTAAACTTTTCTCCCAACACACACACATCAAATAGCGCACTTAATGCATGTGAAATTACAAAACTATCCCTAATACAAAAACTAGTCTAGGTGCCCTAAAATACAAGGGCCGAAAAATACTACATTACTAGGGTACCTTCCCTACACTATGGAGCCCTGAATGCAAGGTTCAAAAATAATGAAACCCTAATCTAATATGTACAAAGATAAGTCGGCTCATACTTAGCCCATGGGCCCGAAATAATGCAATAAAACATACTTTTTCTGTATTTTCATGTTGATTATTCCTACCAAAAAGTACGACAAACCTAAGGTGTCCCATATAAGCACCTAAGTTTGAATTGAAACTAAAAATAAGAAAAAACCTACCTAATGAGTCCCTATGTATGTGAATCATGATGATGTTGGATGCATGGGTGATTTTACAAAAGAGGGTTGCACCACTCAACACATTCATCATACCACTTATCATAGGGATTTAGTGCCTCATAATACCTATTTTGGGCACCAACAAAGCACAAGGACTTAAGCTCTTACGAACCAAACCCTCATCCAACAACTCCTTTACTTGAGGAATAACCTCAAGCTTAAGAGGTATGGCTGTGCTAAGGGAAGTTTCCCTTGATAGGAGAAGGTACAAAGATTGTTTAAGAAGGAGTGCTCTTTTGATATCACCTTTTGTTACAAAATGATTTTCCTTCTTAACAATCTTCTTGGAGGAATCATTTTCCTTTTTTTCCTTCCCCTTGGCCTTTGAAGACAAGGCCTTATTATCCTTCTTTTTCTTTTGTTTTTCTAATTGATCTTTGGCCACCTATGAAGGTGTTTGAGGATGCAACACAAATTTAGTGGCAAGATGGGTGAGGGTAATCTCATTAGTTAGGTCATTGTAAATGATCTTCCTATCAAATTGTCATGGCCTTCCTAAAAGAATATGTGCTGCCTCCATGGGAACTATATCACAATTAATTTCATCCTTATATGTCCTAATGGAGAAAGGTACCTTCACTTGTTGGTTAACTATCATATCCCCTTGCTCATTGGGGCATTGAAGTTTATAAGGTTTTGGGTGGGGAATGATAGTGAGTTTCAACTTGGAAATTAATCTTGTGCTACAAAAATTGCAACAAGATCCACTATCCATAATGAGAGAACAAGTTTTATCTAAAATTTTGCATCTTGTATGAAAGATGTTCTCTCCTTGGGATTGAGATAAATCACGAGATTGACCTCCAAGGAGCCTTCTAACCATTAGGAGGTCACCTTTTTCATGGGGGTAGACTTCCTCACTAGACTCTTCACCCCTTACTTCATCTTCACTTCCACTAGAGGAAGGGGAAGAAGTAGTCTCCTCTTGACTACTATAAATGTCTTGACCCCTCATAATCATGGTTTTCTTTGTGGGGCATTGAGAGGAAATGTGACCTCTCCCAAGAAATTTGAAGCATTTAATGTTTCTAGTCCTTTCTTAGAAACTAGTCTTAGGGGTGGATTTCTCTATAGTCTTACCCTTATCTTCCTTGGGTTTTGAAGGTGCAGCCCCCAAAATTCATTGGGCTTGGTCCTTCCTTGGATAAGAGTGAAAGCCATAAGATTTTGAAGAAGGCTTTCTTTTAAGTTGTTGCTCCACTCTTATACAAAGTTGGACTAGCTCATCTAGGTCCCTATATGGAAGGAGTTCAACCTTGTCCCTCACTTCCATATTAAGCCCACTAAGGAACCTAGCTATGCTTGTTCTTTCCTCCTCCCTAAGTCTAGCTCTTAAAATGAGTAGTTCCATTTGTTGTCTATATTGTTCAACACTCATACTCCCTTGTCTAAGCCTTTGGAGCTTGTCCATAAGGTCCATTTCATAGTAGGAGGGAATGTACCTCTTCCTAAGGGCACTCTTAAGATCATTCCAATACTCTACTGGAGGATCCCTATGAATCCTTCATTCCCAAACAAGGGAAGTCCACCAATAGAGGGCATATCCTTGAAAGCTAAGGGTAGCCAATGGAACTTTTCTCTATTTGCTAATATGATGGCAAGCAAAGAGTTCTTCAACCTTCATTTCCCAATCTAAGTAGGCCTCAAATCTTTTTTTCATGGAAATATGGGAGGCTAATGTTAACCTCTTGAGGCCTTCTATCCTTTTTTCTTCTTTGGGAATGATGTTTAGTACGTGAACTATGGCGCCCTCTATAATAGTCGCTAAGTTCTTCACTTCAACTCTTGCAAGAGTCATGACTACTTTAGGAGACATGTTTTTCTCTTTTCATTTCTTTGATTATTTTTCCTCTTTCTTCCTCTCTTATTTTCTCTCTTTCATCTTGACTTACTTCTTCCACTCTTTTTTCCCCTTTTCTTTTCTCTCTTGTTTTTCTTTCCACAACTTAAGGGATCTCAACTCATCTAATATCTTATACAAGGGGTCCTTTGGAGTAGAACCCTCACCATTAACACTAGATGAAGAATGAAGACTCATGTTGGTTTCTAAGTTATGGTTCTTTCTTGTTGGGGGTTTGAAAACAAAAGGTAAAAGAAACTATGGTTGAAACTAGCCAAAATAAACACTAAAAAAGGTGTGAAAGATAAGGTAAAAACTAATTGGTAAAAGGCAAGCTAGACGGTTTCCTATTTGAAGACTTGGATGACCCTTTGGAGGTCCTAACTAGCTCTTTACTTAGTCTACACGGTTTACACTATTACACATAAATAGAGGTTTGGGTGGTCTCTTGGAGACCCCCAATACACCCCTGAAGAATGTCCAAATACAAGGAATTTCAATAGAAAAAAAAATTCAGCACTCAATTGTTCTATTACAACAAATTTAACAAAGCAATTAAGGTCTTCAAATTTGTCTTCCATGCTTGTTTGTTTTCTCAAGTGTTTCACTCAAAATTTGGTGAGGCTTTGGTTGCTTCAAATCCAATGGTGCTCCTAGGATTGTAAACCTCAAAGACTAAAAAATATTCCTTTAAGCAACACACCAATTTCCTCTTCCAATCCTTATTGTAGGCAACACTTAAACACACAAAAAAGGAAGAAGACAAGCAAGAAACTAAAAGATGAAATGAAAGCTAAACCAATAGATTTTTAACAAGACAAATTTCAAGGAATATTCAACAATTAAAGAAATAGAAAGCACACAAAAACAAGCTAGGACCCAAAGAGAAACCTATAATGGCTCTAGAGTAGAGTAAAAAAAAAACTAAAAAAAGACTCAAGAAACCTCTAGTTTTGGAACTTGTTTTCACGCTATTTTTCAATTGAAATTTCATAACTAAGATTGGTCTAAAATAGGCACTAATTATAGAAATTTTTTTTAGCCAAAACAACAAGCACACTTCCCTTTCACTTTTTTTTTTCCTAGACACTGATTTTCCTGCCAACTTGTCATGAGCATTACACAATTTTCATGATTCAAAACCTTTCGCATTACTAGCATTTCAAGATGAAGGTTGCATGCATCTGCATCCCAAAAATCATGTTCATATTAGGCTATAAGTGCGTAGATTTCTCTTTATATACGAATTCCCTAAATCTAATGTCCTATCTTTTAAGTTTAGGATGAGAGGCCCTCTCAAAGAGTCAATCTCTTGCTTTCTCATAAGGTTGAGCCCTTTGGTACTAGTGGCTATTGGCTTGTTTCATAGGACTCAACGTCCTTTGCTTTATGATTTCATAGGACTCAAAGTCCTCGCTTTTATCTTGCATAGGACTCAAAGTCCTCTATCTTTATCTTTCATAGGACTCAAATTCCTCTATCTTTATGCTTTCATAGGACTCAAAGTCCTCTGTCATTTACATTTCAAAGACTTCAATGTCTTCAGTCATTTACACTTTCAAAAGACTACAATGTCTTCATTTTCATTTCAAAGATTTCAATGTATTCAGTTATTTATGCTTTCAAAAGACTACAATGTCTTCATTTACATTTCAAAGACTTGAATGTCTTCAGTCCTTTACACTTTCAAAACACTACAATGTCTTCATTTACATTTCGAAGACTTCAATGTCTTCAGTCATTTACACTTTCAAAAGACTACAATGTCTTCATTTACATTTCAAAGACTGCAATGTCTTCAGTCATTTATGCTTTCAAAAGACTACAATGTCTTCATTTACATTTCAAAGACTCCAATATCTTCAGTCATTTACGCTTTTAAAAGACTACAATGTCTTCATTTACATTTCAAAGACTTCAATGTCTTCAGTCCTTTACGCTTTCAAAAGACTACAATGTCTTCATTTACATTTCAAAGACTTCAATGTCTTCAGTCCTTTATGCTTGCAAAAGACTACAATGTCTTCATCTACATTTCAAATACTTCAATGTCTTCAATTGTTTACACTTTCAAAAGACTACAATGTCTTCATTTACATTTCAAAGACTTCAATGTCTTCAGCCATTTACGCTTTCAAAAGACAATAATGTCTTTATTTACATTTCAAAGACTTCAATGTCTTCGGTCATTTAGGCTTTCAAAAGACTACAATGTCTTCTTTTACATTTCAAAGACTTCAATATCTTTAGTCATTTATGCTTTCTAAAGACTACAATGTCTTTATTTATATTTCAAAGACTTCAATGTCTTCAGTCATTTACGCTTTCAAAAGACTACAATGTCTTCATTTACATTTGCAAGACTTCAATGTCTTCTGCGTTTTACATTTTACAAGACTTCAATGTCTTCTTCCTTTTTCATTTTACAAGACTTCAATGTCTTCTGTCTTTTATGCTTTATAAGACTTCAACGTCTTCTATCTTTTATAGGACTCAATGTCCTTGTCTTTATGCTTCTTAGGACTCAACGTCCTCTGTTTCTATGCTTTGAAAAAAAAAACTTCGATGTCCTGTTGTTTATAGGTTTTTCTTCCTTGGTTTTCTCCAGTTTCCTAGTCGAATAGCAAGGTCACTCAAACGAAATTAGTGTCGTTATCTTTACTTCCCTATTATTTCCAATAAAAGGTAAGTAAAGAGGGACAATTGTCATACCCTAATTTCATTTGGGGACTATTGTTCATTGATCTTTTGATCCTTGCTAGTCGACATACGGTGTTGAACACCATTTATAGTGCAAAATAGATGATCATTCAGTGTTTTGGTCAAGGATGCGAAAAATACCCAAGGGAGGGGAAAAAGGGTCATTTCAAGCAACTTTTTGGACCCTAGCTCACCCAGGCTGGCCTCTGGCTCGCCTGGCCCCTAAATTGCTTAGAGCTGGAGGAACCAGCTCACCTAGGCGAGCTACCATAGTCCCAAATGTCCTTATTTCCTATAAATACGCATGAGGGAGGCTGAGGAAGGGGTGGGACATTCAGCATTGAGAGGTTTTTTTGAGAGAAATCAGAGAGAAGAAGAAGAAAGAAGAGAAAAACAAGGCTGAGACGCTACCGAATTACGATTGTAATCAACTTCTACATTGTTCTTCGTTCGGTGTTCTTCGTTCGTCGTCTGGTTAGTTTTTGTTTTAAGGATTTGGATACAATCTATGCACCCTTAGGGGTCCTCTTTGTTGTTTTGTGTTAGTCATCATTTACGTTTAACTTTTGTATTGAAAAGCATTATGAAATTTATGTGTTTTCCCCAATTTATAGTTCTTTTTTGTAAGTTTGTACATATTTTTAGGTTTAGTTTAATTTTGCTCAGTAGAATTGCCTATTATTGTGAATTAATGTGTTTTCAACTTCAGTTTCGGGTAAAAGGATGAAGAAGATGAAGGTCAGAAGCTGGTGTCTCGCTAAGCGAGGCTTGTGCGCTTAGTGAGAATCATCCACTAAGCGAGACACTCAGCCTGCTTAGGGAGTTGGGAGAATCTGGAGGAGAATCTGCCATGCATCTGCGCGCTCAGTGCGTCATCAGCTTGCTCAGCGAGTCGTTTGTCTCTTCTTGCGCTAAGCACACCCATCTTACTCAGCGGAATTCCACTAACTCGCCCTCAGTGCGAACATGGCACTAAGCGAGCCTTCGAGGTCAGAAAGCCCTTTTTAAGGCTGAAGTTGGAAAATCAGGAGAGGAAAAGAGCATAAAGAGCAAAATAGAGGCGCAAAATAGAGCAAGGAAGCCAAAAGCCTCAGCTTTCAAGAGGATTCTTGGTTTAGGAGTAATTTCTAGGTTCCTAGAGGTGGAGGAGACATCCCCACCACTGTGTAATCTGTATTTTTCTTCAAAAACCCTCATCTTGTAGCTGAAAGGTGCTGCCTTGCGATGGAAGGCTAAGTTTCTTTGTTGGGAATTTTTGCTGAGCCTTGATGTAAATATTCTTTACTATCTATTTAATATTGTTTAGATGTGTTGATTGCTTCTATCTGCACTTAATTCTTGCATGCTTTTGGTCTGATCATCCATTTGTGTGTAAAGTTAGCATTTTTAGCATTGGAAAATGTTTTGAATCCTTAGAACTGGATAGAGTAGGGCTAGATAACTGTATTGTCTGGACACGGAGTGTAGGGACTCTAGTTTTTAATATGCTATGATCTTAATGTTGTTCGGTTAGGCTAAGTTCGACGAGGGATCCGAGAATGAAGTTTAACTAGAATTAGCCCATTCACGTGAGACATTGGTATTTGGGATAATTTTCCTCAGCATAGAACACAAAAACAACATTAGATAGAGAAAAACCTTTAATTGCATCAAGTGACTCAGTAGAAAGGCCCAACGTTTTAATCATTTGTTTATTCTCGCATTTACTTAGTTAATTTTATAGTTATCTTTAGAATTGCAATTATATCTTGTTTTTATTTCCATTCCATGATATTATACAAACGTCTACTGATTGAATGAATGCTTTTCTGAATGAAACAAACTCTCTGTGATACGATACTCGGTTCTTACCGTTTTATACTACTTGTATGACTCAGTGCACTTGTTGATAAATTCCGCAGTTGTAAAGAGGAGTTAACATTTTGTGCATCTTCATCTCCTTCTTTTATCATCAATAATCTCTTTTCTTCTTATAAAGTAAATTTCAACCGATCATTAGTGTCGTAAATCATCTTTTTAAAGAGACTAAAAGTTAATGAACAAAACCAAGATTAAAATCAACATATAACTGAATTTCCCTCCATTAAAGTCACTTGAGATCGTTCAAGGTCCAATGCCTTGACAACCTCTTTTTGATCTTGTTAGTTAAAAGTGAATCTTTCAAAAGCCTAAGATCAACTCAACACACAACTTTCATCGCACTTGAGGATACGTAGGAGCAAGGGCAACACCCTTGTCGACCCCAAAAGAATAAAAAAAATATAGAAATGGAAATAAATAATATTGAAGTTACATTTTTGCACACTCGATTAAAGGCTGTCATCCCTTATGACGGGCGCGTGGGGTGCTGATACCTTCCCCCATGCATAAACAACTCCCAAACCCTTATTTTCAAAATTCACAGACCTCTTTTTAGTTTTTCTAACATTTTCCTCAAATAAACATTGGTGGCTACTCCCGCGCATTTTCCTTTTTGGAAGACACATCCTTTACCTTTCGCCTCCCCTCCCGTCGTAGGGTAGGTTGCGACACACATGATGTAGCTCCATGTGGAGCTTGTAAGCCTTGGATCTTCTTCATCAATGGAGTCCTTTGCTTCTTGAAGTTTAATTGCAGCGGGATGGAGAAGGAAGAAAGATGATTGGAGATGCTACTTCACGGAGAAGATGAGTCAAGAACAAACTTACCATCATAGGAAGCCATGGATAAGAGCTTGAAGGTAGGAGAAGATGAGTGGAGGGAGAAGGAGAGAAGGAGCACGAAATTTTGTGCCTCAAATGAGGTCTGAACTTGGAAGTGTAATTCTCAAATGATCAAAGTTGAAAAAATACACATACAAGGCCTCTATTTATAGCCTAAGTGTCACACAAAATTGGAGGGAAATTTGAATTTCTATTCAAATTTCACTTGAATTTGAATTTGAATTTGTGGAGCCAAAATTTCACTAATTATGATTAGTTAATTTTAGCTATGGTTCAGCCCACTAATTCAAGATCAAGTCCAAGATTCTCCACTAAGTGTGCTTAGGTGTCATGAAGCATGTAAAGCATGAAGGACATGCACAAAGTGTGACTATATGATGTGGCAATGAGGTGTAGCAAGCAAATGCTCACCTCCCCTTTAGGAAGGTCCAAAATTTAATTGGATTGGGCTTCTCCCAATTCAATTAAACTTTTCTCCCAACACACACATATCAAATAGTGTACTTAATGCATGTGAAATTACAAAACTACCCCTAATACAAAAACTAGTCTAGGTGCCCTAAAATACAAGGGCTGAAAAATCCTACATTACTAGGGTACCTTCCCTATACTATGGAGCCCTAAATGTAAGGTTCAAAAATAATAAAACCCTAATCTAATATGTACAAAGATAAGTGGACCCATACTTAGCCCATGGGCCCGAAATCTATCCTAAGGCTCATGAGAACCCTAAGGCCTTCTCTTGCATCTCTGGCCCAATTTTCTTGGAGTCTTCTATCCAATGCCCTTGGGGGGTAGGAATGCATCACTTATCAATACTCGTGCTACCTTGTGTGAGGCTTTGTAGCTCATCATAAACATCTTTCTCATAAAAAGGTGGAAAGAATGTCTTTCTCATAAACTCTTTCATTTCTTGCCAAGTTGTTGTCTCAAGCTTCCTTATCACTCTTGCATTCTCCTCAAGCTCCCATCATATAAGTGCTTTGTCATCAAACCACAAGGTATCCAACCTAGTCTTCTTCCCTTCACTATACTTATGACATGCAAACATTTGCTCAACTTTCATCTCCCACTCAAAGTATGCTTCTATATCACGCTTCATTTGAAAATTAGGAATTTTAACCTTATCTCTTTCCATTTTCTCACTCTTTATGTCCTCCATATCTCCCTCTCCCATGTCTCCTAAGCCTCATTTCTCCTTTATCTTCCCCATAACCTCCATCACTTCAATGATAAGATGAATAATACATTCCTACACATAAATGGTTAGCACAAATAATAAAATATGAACTTCACCACTCAACTTAGTGTTTCACTCAAAGTCCACTCATGTTTCTCTCTTTTAAGAATTTTTCTATAATGTGCATACTTTCCTTGTTCCACTCTTTGTTTCTCTACAAGTTCTTAAGTGAAATCTCCAAAATCCAAATCAAGAAAGCATTCCATGTGAAAGACGTAACGAATTTCAAGTTCAACTCAAGAGTCCAAAGAAAGAGATAACTCAAAGAAAAAACCAAGGAAATTTAAAAGACAAACAACAAAAACTCTAAATAGAATGCCAAAGAAAGACAAGACTAGAAGACACAAGAATAAGAAATTAAACAAAACAAGAATACAAAATGTTAAAAGATAGTGTATTCAAGACAAAATGGAGTAAAGGTGTATGAAAAGCAAAAAAATTGGTACTGGTGTAGAAGGACTTTTTATAAGGCTGATTTTTTTTATAAAAAAAATCATTTTTTTCAGTTTTTTTGCCCCGTAATATTTTCCTCTCTTTTTTTTAGTCCTCAACTTTGTAATATTTGCAAAAACACTAAATCTTATGGATTAAACAAAAGGATTTTTCAGTATCTCTAGAGAAGATAGATAAAGACTTTGAACACAAGTACAAAATTTTACTCAAATTGAATTGCAACAACACATAACAAACAAAGCTTGTCACACACCTTGATCTACAATAAAATGACACACCAATATATTAGAAGCACCAATCAGATTTTCACAAACAAAAAGGCACCGAACAGATTAAGGAAAAACCACAAATGCATAAACCAGGTTGTGACACAACAACTTCAAGGGATTAAAGACACGTACAAAATAGAAATAGGATCAGCAACCAAACTTGACGCAACCAATTCAAAAGGCACAAACAACACAAGGATACGCAAACGCAAGAAATTAAGATCTGGATTAATACCAATTGCTCCAAGCATAATTGAAAGTGAATAAGCTTTCAAAGTTGAAATGAATTCCAAGTTAATTGGAGGCACCGATCGCCAAATCTGAATAAGTTCAAGACAACTCAGATTATTATTATTATTATTATTTAACCCACAATTCCAAATTTTGATGGTCATTCACATATTGCAACATGCGCTCAAGGATTAAAATCGGATCCAACGAACTTCACCAATATGAGATATTGAAATTGGTCTCAATACCAAATGATGAGACCCCTTTGTGGATCCCTAATTCAGCATCTCAATAGATCAAAATTAAAAAAAAAAAATTGTAGGAAAAAAAGGGAAAATGGATTGAGATGAGAAATGGAAAGAACAATATCACTATTCCTAAGAATTGATAAATTGAGGAGAATTTGTCAGAAAGAATAGAAATTCTTTAATAAGAATTTAGGATTCCTAAAGGAACCAAAGAGAAACAAATTTTCTTAGGCTTATCCAAAGCTAAAATTCACTTCATCCAAATCTAATT
The DNA here is from genome assembly GCF_000004515.6 of Glycine max. Taxonomy (NCBI): domain Eukaryota; kingdom Viridiplantae; phylum Streptophyta; class Magnoliopsida; order Fabales; family Fabaceae; genus Glycine; species Glycine max. The sequence continues at coordinate 10,364,021 of NC_038241.2, forward strand.
TCAAATGTGCTTTAAGGCCTATTATAGTATCACTAATAAAAAGGCCCAAATTAAAAAGATTAAACCAGCAAAGCCCAACTACAGAAATTACACAATATTCTTAATCTAAAAGAAAAGCTTAAAGTCCCCTCCTTAGTCATCTATCATACCCTCCTTCTTGAAGAAAATTTGACCTTGAATTCGTAGCAAAGGTGCCTACATCACAAAAAGACAACACAAGAAAATATATAATTGCTCTTATTTTTATTCTAACCCATTATTTGATTGTCGTGATCATCTTGTGAAAGGATTTCAAGAATTGTTTCAAAATGAGGAAAACAAAGCATCAAATGAATATCAACTTGAGTTTTCAAAGACACTTGATGTTACAACCAAGGGGCATTGTCCTTTCCAAGTGGTTGAAAAGATCAATGATACTACTTATAAACTTGAGTTTCATGGTAAATATGAAGTCAATGTCACTTTTATTGTTGTTGACTTCACTTTGTTTGATATAGATGATGAACTCAATTCGAGAGCAAATATTTTCGAAGAAGGAGGGAATGATATGATCCAACAAAGGTCCAATTACTTCAAGTATCTTTTGCAATGGATGAAAGGTCGAATAACTAAAGTAAAACCAAAAAGAATCAAGAAGATTTTCCAAATCTTAGTGATGCAAGTGCCCAAAAACAAGAATTGTTTCATTTCTACAACTTGAAGATAAATTCAGCAAAACTTAAAGACAATAATTTCAAGAGCACAATGAGCCTAAGAGTTTATACTCAAGATGAAACTATTGGTTTGAGTTTATTCAGATGGATCACATGGTTTTTGGACTAAAGAATCAATTCAGACTCATTTTCTATTTTTGTTTGAATTTTCATATTTTATTTTCATGTATTAAGTTCAGATGACTCTTGGCATCTTTTGTGTCATTTTTTATGTTTTTTAGGCTTCCCAAGTTATTATAGTGATTAGCGGAGTTATATTTGCAGTGGAAAATTCATGTAAGTAAGAATTTAATTCTTAGTGGAAATTAATTCCTAGTGGGATGTTTAGAGGGAAGCCTAGGCTATAAATATAGGAAACTTTGTAACTTTGAGGCAGATTGAGTTTGAATGAAAGTTTAAGTTTTCTCCCTTTTGTGAGAGCTTCCCTTGGTTCTTGGGCAATCTAATCTTATCAAGACAACTTGTGGCGATCAAATCTATGACTTATCACTCACCTTCTCATCACCTTCTCTAAAAGAAAACTAATCAATTTTTAAGTCTGAAATCTTCAAGGCGATCCATCTTGTTTCCATGTTCTTATCTCATTCATTTTTGTAATTTAATAGTGAGTCATGAATAACTTATGTGGGTGAGAGATATTTTTATTATCTTGAAAGAAATTTTATACCTAGAATTAGAGGTGTCAAAACAAGTCCAAACCCGATGAGCCAACCCAACTCTCCACGAGTTTGAGCCGGGTCGGGCTGGAAAATTAAAGAATTTTGCGATGCTAACCAAATTGTAACCTTACTCACTTAACCCATGAACCAGGTGGGTTCGAGCTGGGTTGGCCCACTTAACTCACTTAAACTAAAAATTGAATTTTTTAATTTTAATGTTAAGATTTTAAAGTTGTTGAACTATGACTAATTTTTGGACAATTGGATTTTATTTTATGACTTTGGTGTTTTAAGACTTTTGAATGATATTTATGTATTTGAGACATTTGAATGGTTACTTGAATGATAATATTAGATGCTTGAATGGTTATTTGACACATTTCCTATTATTTATATTCCTATTTGAATTAATAAATGTCTTTGATGGAAAAAATATTATTTTTTAAAAAAAGAAAAATGTTTTAATTTTCTTTTATTTTAGATTTATTTTCAATTTTATAAATTTGGTGAGCCAACCCACCAACCTATGGTGGGTTGGGTCAGATTGATATTTTTATAACTCACTTAAAGGGAGTTGGACTGGCTTGACCCGTTTAGCACTTAATATGTGATGGATCAACTCGTGTGGATCGGACTGACCCATTTTGACATCCCTACCTAAAATACAAATTAAAACCCATAAATATAAAAGATATATATGTTTCATTCTAATTAAATTAAAATTTATTAAAAAGTTAACATCATTACATATATTAAATAATTAAATGCCTTTAGAAAAATTAAATAATTAGATGATATAAATAAATCTTTGAATAATTACCCATTTTATTTTTATAAGATATATCTACATAAGAAATAGTTAAGAAAGACACTAATCAGTTGTCATAAATTAGTCATGTATTCATAAAAAATATTAATAATGAAAATTGAAATAATAATCATAACATCGTGTAATGCATTGAAAAAAATAAGGTAAGAAACCTATGTTTAAAAATGAAAATGGAATGTACTTATATTTGGAGTGTTTTAAGATGTGAAATTTTTAGTTATGCTTTATTTGTTTTTTTTATATCTTTTAATTGAATTAAAAAGTTATCCTTAAATGAATAAAATAAGTTGCAACTTGTAGTATATATATAGTAGGTTAAATTAGTCTTGTAAGTTCTTATATTATTATAAATTTTTTAATTAGGTTACTATATTCTATTTTTTAATTGTGTTTCTATATTAATTTTAAATTTGTAATCAGGTCTATATTAATTTGTCGTGAGAAATCTGTTAGATTTGATGAAATATTTATCATATACACACACATAGATGCAAATCCTAAACCAATACACCTGAGTTGATTACAAAGGTGTGAACCCTAAACCATAAACTGCTATAGAGGTAATTAAGAAGGTATGAACCACAATACAAATGAATTAAGGATTAATCACTGGCATACACTAATTTCATTCGGGGACCTTCATTTGCTAATGTTTTGATTCTTGACAACCGAATTGAGCTACTTAACACCAATTGTTGCACAATCCGTAGGGATTTGTGACGTTTCGGAAGGAAATGTGCAAAATACTCAAAAGGAGGGCAAAAGAGTCACTTTTGGGGCATTTTTCAGCCCTTGAGCCACCTAGATAACTTCATAATGAAGTAACCATCTCGCTTGGGCGAGCAGGGTTGCTTCTAAATGAAGTTATCAGCTCGCCTGGGCGAGCTACTGTTCGGCTTCCGGCAAGTGCACCAGATTGCACAAGTAGTATAAAATGGTAAGAACCGAGTATCGAACTCTCAGGGAACTTGTGTTATTTGGTAAGCTATTTCAGCAAATAAGTGTCTCGTGTGTAAAGATAAGTGTGAATATGAATAGGTGTATAAAATATCTGTGCAAAAAGAAAGAAAATCACGCGAGAGAAATGATGTGTAAAAACAAGTAGAAACACGTTGGTATTCCTAATAGGTGCCTGATGCTGAAAAGATATTCTCAATCTAACAATGCTCATGTGTTCTTATGGTGTCTCTTGAGATACCAAATCCCGATTCCTCATGATAGTTTAGCATAATCCTGATCAAGCATCGTCCGCAGATTCCTCTTGTAAGACTAAACTCAACCAGGACCGCATCAAGACACAAATACACAACTAACTTATCGCACCCCGATTTCTCGTGATAGTGCGACAACTTAGCCCTGTACTATCAAGGACTTTAGAGTCAAACCAATTTCCACTGTTGAATGACCCTAACAAAGCATGCATCTACGTGATCAAGGTAAAGGCATACTGGAGTGAAAAGCAGATAGCATAGAGAACACACAAAACATCATTAAATAGATAAAAATATATTTACATCTGGTACCTATAGGGAAGATCCAACAGAGGATTTAGCTTTCCATACCAGGAAGCCTTCTTTACAACAAAGAGAAGAACAAGATGAAATATTGCAAAAATACAAGTGGTGAGGATGTCTCCTTCACCTCTAGGATCTCACAATCACTCACAAACTCATCTCAAGCTCTCAAACTGGCTCCTGCTTCAGGCTCTAGTCTCTACAGATCTTCACATAGCAAAATCTCTCAAAACTCTCTGGAACTTGAAACTTTCTCTCTCTAGAAACCCTAGACATGCAAAGCTTTGAATCCCAGTCCAAACTCCCTCTCTAAAATCTGATTTCAAGCTTAAATAGGTGGCCTTGTTCGTGCTCGTGCGCTTAGCGCACTTATGGACCGCTTAGTGCACATTAGTGAATTTCGGCTTAACGCGTGCCTTTCTCGCTTAGCGGATGAACTGAAGCGGTTACATGTTGAAAATTCAAATTCAAAACCTTTTTCAACAGCTATTTCTCAACCCTGTCTTCTAGTAATCGATTACACTTCCTAGTAATCGATTACCAGAGCCTTGCTTGTCTTGAAAGCACTTTGTTTTAAGGCAAGGCTTGGTCTTTAGTGAATCTTGAAACAAGGCTTTGTTTGTTGAAGTAATCTTGAATTATTCTTGAAGCAAATGCTTATCATTTGAAGCAGCCTTGTTTGATTCTTCTTTGGCATCATGAAAATCATGTATACATACATTCACAAATAGAATCAGAAGGACTTTCTTAGGCTTGTAGTGAGGCTTGGCTACAAAAATTCATTGGTTTTTCTAGGATTCAAAGGTTTAGATTCTAAGAGAGCACAAATCCTAGACTTATCACAATGGTCTTTTTAATACAATTGGCTTGCTCACTAGCTTTTCATTTTCATTTGCTTTTGACCTTGTTACATCAGCACACTTTTCCTCTTTTTTTCTTTTTTTTTAACAGACAACTTGTGTGTTGTGTGTGATGATGCTTTATCTCTTTCTTTGCATCCCAATTAGTTCCACTCCCCGAAATTTGTGGTACATTTGCCTTGAACTATATGCTCTCCTAGAATCTAAACAAGGTATCTGCAGAGAATCATTCAGGTTCAGGGTTCAATTTATTGACAAACTCATTCAGCTCAAAAAGGGTGCAAATGATAGAATTGTAATTCAAGGTAAGCCTTTTGGTCAAAAGGCTTGTGTATGTACAATCATGGCCTTCATCATGTTCTCATTTATACATTTCATTCTAAAATTCAGAGATTCATGCAAAGATTATTACTCACAGCTAGTCGTTCACTCACAGTTTAAGTTCACACTCTCACCGGTTTTGGTTCAAGCTTTTCTTTCTCAATCAATCTATCTACTGACTAACAATTCTAAATGCAAGTTCACATTCTTGTTCTTTCTTTGTCTAACATACACACTTGCTCAAACTCATGAAAAGAAACACAAACGCCATCAAAATCATGCATTCAATTCAAAATAAAGACATACACCCATTTTCACAAAAAGATAAAAGTGTTTCACTACCATGTCATCAAAGTCAAGTCAAACTATTCAAAATGCTTTAGAATAAGCCAACCAACTACCCATAAACAAAACTAACAAAAAGGAGTTACTATACTAAAACCATAATTAATATAATAATAAACCAAAAAGCAAAAAGTGTCATCAGGAATCAACAATGTCAACAGTGTCTAAACTGGGGAATTAGTGAGAGCAACAGCTTCTCCAGATGACGAATCGGAAAGATCGGAAATTCCTCCAACTAGGGAAGTAGGAAGGTCAGCTGTTTTTCCTGCTGGTGAATGAGGAGGGGTAGCCGCTTCATCTAATGATGCATCGGAGATGATAATCAGAGGTAGAGATGGGGGAACTACTTCATGCTCAGGAAAAGACAGTGGATTCACCACTGGAGATTGTGGGTAAGCTAGTTTTGGATCGACCTGCATAGGTGTGGGCTCAGGTGGAGCAGCCTCGCTGGGTCTCACCAATGCAAGTTGAGCTTCAAGCCAGGCTACTTGCTCAAGAAAATGCTCCATAGTTATGATTGGCCTGTTATGAGCCAACTCTTCCAGGCTGTGCATGATAATAAACTGTCCTCGAAATAAGCTTTGCAGCATAGGGACTAAAGTTTGTGAGCCTTGGACATCTTGTCCTACGGTTACTGACGGAGGAGCTAGAGTGGATGATGAAGGGATGTCCTCCATTCTAGCTCTTTTTCTCGATTCCATTTGTAACTAAAAAGAACTAAAAACTCCTTAGACCAAAATTGCTCAGGTTTAACAACAGAAATAAAGGCTGAAACTAACACTAGGTGCTTAGCGAGATATAGCTCGCTCAGCGCACCCTCAAAGACATAACATATCGGCTTAGCTGGAGCCAAGCTCGCTTAGCCTAATAGTGGTCGTGACAAAATGCGCTGAGCTCAGATGAACTCGGCTTAGCACGAGGCTTTCAACAAAAAAAATTCTAAGTTATTTTGGCTTAGCGATTAAGCCTCGCTTAGCCACAAGGATTCCAATAAGAGGACGAGTGTTCATCCTCACAAGATGAACTCGCTTAGTGTGGTAGGTGCGCTTAGTGAGTTCGTCTGGAAACGCATATCTTCAATGCATATTGATGAACTCGCTTAGTGTGGTAGGTGCACTTAGCGAGTTCGTCTGGAAACGCATATTGATCGAGGTCGTACCCGAATCAAATAAACATTAGAATGCAGTAACTAGGAAGTGATCCTAGGTCGTTTCCCAACAAGCAATGACTAACCAAATGTTCATAATATGCTTCGTTATAACAGTAACAATTAGGGGGGGGTGTTTGTTTTGTGAATTTAAGAACAAGCAGATTGGAATACGAAATTAATAGTATTAAAAACATGTTGTTTCCTCTGATTCAGAAGCCAATCTCTTATCCTAGGTTATGAGGATTTCACCCCTGGCAGTTAACCACTTAATCCAACCCTAATTTAATTTACTAAGCGAAAATCAATTTAGGGTTGTCAATATGTGATTAAGCAACACATACACCAATTAACCCCTTGTTCATTAAGCACGAACGAAATTTAAGCACAGAGGCAATTAATCGAACACGAAGCATGCATAGATTAACAGAGCACATGTGGGTTAATTGGTGAAGGGAAAACCGATAGGAGAGCAACATTAAAAACAGAACCTCAAAGAGAGTTACGCTTCATCCTCAGAGGGAAACAACACTAGAAATTTAGCCTTCCATAAGTTCAACAAAAGCAGAAAACGTAAATGAAACAAGAAGCATAAACATAAATGAAGCTAAAGGCAGAAAACATAAATGAAGCTAAAAGCATAAGAAGAAACAAAAACGAAATTGCAATTGAAGGCAGAAAATGGAAAAATGCATTCACGTGAACAGTAATACAAAGCTAAAAACGTAAAACCCTAAAACTCCATGCACTCAGCTTGGGTATTTTCTCTTGAATAATAGAATAGCCTTTACACGAATCCCAAGGCTTCTATTTATAAGGGTCACTCAAAGTCACTGGGCCCTATTACATTATTTTGGCCTAAAACAAAATAAAAATATCTAAACGCAATAAAAAAATGAAATTAGATGAAATCTAATAAAATTGTCTACTCTCTTCAAGTCCAATCTGGCTCAGCCCAATAGCTTATAATTATCCTGAAATTGAATTAAAAACACCAAATTAGTCAAGTGGGCCCAATTGATAAAACTGAATAATAAATTTAACAATTAGAGTAAATCAGTAATTAAATTGATGACAAAAAGGGTTAAGAAATAGGAGAAAATAATGACACATCACATATCTTCAATGAATATCAATGAACTCGCTTAGCACAACATGCTTGCTTAGCGAGTTCATCACATTTTCCAGAAAAAACCCAGAAAACACAGTTCGTTTCTTTGTCTATTAAGCCTCTAAAAGGCATTATCAAACATGCAAGTCAATTGAAAATATCTACACAGCACAATCAAATATAAAGTCCTAATTTTTACCTAATTTAAAATTATGAGAAGCCTAAAGATTGAAAGCTAGAATCTATGGTTTCCTACCCTAAGGTTCAATAATTTAAAAGAATGAAGGGAGTAAGGAACTCACTCGTATCGACGATGCTTTGATGTAGAAGAAAGCAACAATGCTAGCAAGTGAGTGCGAGAGAGAAGATGCAAGCCGTTCAGCAGTTTCCAACAAATGTGAGTGTAATTTTCATTACACTCACATAAGTTGTTTTGCTTTCTCAAAGTGACGTTTGGTTTTTTGAAGATAGTCGCTTAGCGGCTCTGCGCGCATAGCCTAACTTTGAAATTCAAGTTTTTTTTTTTTACAGAAGCCTCATGGCTTAGCGCGCAAAAGGATCGCTGAGCGAGATCTGCAGACCAAATATCTGCAACTCTCGCTAAGCCAGGCTCTGGCCAGCTTAGCTAAAATGATGCATCTTAAGTACAGAGGAGCATGCGCTTAGCTGATAAGGCCTCGCTTAGCATTAGCGCTCACATTGCCGCAAGGAATTCAGCTTAGCTTCCATGACTGGTGCTTAGCTAAAGTGTATGATGGGCTTAGCGATCAGGCTACAGCTTAGCCGAATTCAGATCGAATTGAAGTTGGCTTAGCTCAGCTTTGGCCAGCTTAGCAGACCAAATCAGCCTCAGATCCAAGGGTTGATCGCTAAGCGCTTGAGACTTTCGTCTTAGCGTGTAATCAAATACGCGCTTAGCACGTAATCAAATACGCGCTTAGCATGAGGCGTGCGCTTAGCGAAAGGACTATTTTTCAGCAAATATTTTCTAAGTTATTTTTCAGTCCCTTCCTCAACAAATTGAAACCCTTATATCTAACATTCAAGGATAAGCTGATATACTCCAAAGTACAGATTAAAAAGCAAGTTCCACATGATATATGCATGAAAAACAAAAATAGCAGAAATTAAAACTGGGTTACCTCCCAGGAAGCGCTTTTTTAATGTCATTAGCTTGGCGCATAGCTTAATACCTTCAAGGTGGCATGAAAGTCACATAGAACACATCTTCCTTGAAGTTTCGCCTTTTAGCTAGAAATTCCATGAACTTCATATAGTTTGGAAGTACATTCCAAATCATTTCAAGAAAGATGCTCGTGATTAAAGAAAGAATGGCACTTAAGGTTTCCTCATGTTCTCCTTGCCTTCCTTTCTTGATAATCAGTTGATGAGGAAGGTTTTTGATTTGGAGAATATTTTCTTGTTGTTTTTCTACTGTTGAGTACTTCTCCCATTGTTGTTGTGCTTGTTCCTCTTCTTTCTCCTCATCTTTTTCTCTTGACTCATGCTCTTTTATAGGGTTTTTTCTTAAGCTTCAACCTCTACAAAGTATTTTTCTCGTCTGAACATAAATTGAGTCACTGCTTCTGCCAGCTCACCAACCTGGATTTCTACACTTTGGAGTGCTCTTTGAGTTGATTTAGTTGTTTCCCTGAATTGCATCAGCAATTTATACAGATTGGAACCTCTTTCTGCTTCATTTTGATAGTAAGGTTGTAACTTTGGTCCCCCATGAAAATTTTCTATTGGATAGCTCTTACCAAAATGAATTTCATGATTTTTCATTGAATTTTGATTAGCTTTTGAGCTGGCATGGTATGCCATGAATTCCTCAAACACACTTTCAAAATTAGGAGTTCTCTCTTCTTCATATTGATTGTAAGGACTTAACTCCTATTCCCACCCTTGATCGTGTGCCGTCAAGATATTCATTTCACCCCTTAAAAAGCTTCAAATCTCATGGAACTAAATTATCTGTAGAAGATTTACTATACATACAAAGCACTAACAAGAGCAGCTGGTCACCAAGTCAAGAGGAAAACAAACATAAACCAAAACAAATACTCTCAAGTAATAAAAGAATAAAGAATAGACACCTAAACACGAACTAACTTCCCAAATAAAAAGAAGTTCCCTGGAAACGGTGCCAAAAACTTGTTCAGCTTCTGGCAAGTGCACCGGATTGCACAAGTAGTATAAAACAGTAAGAACCGAGTATCGAACTCTCGGGGAACTTGTGTTATTTGGTAAGCTATTTCAGCAAATAAGTGTCTGCTGTGTAAAGATAAGTGTGAATATGAATAGGTGTATACACTATCTGTTCAAAAAGAAAGAAAATCACACGAGAGAAATGATGTGTAAAAACAAGTAGAAACACGTTGGTCTTCCTAATAGGTGCTGGATGCTGAAAAGATATTCTCTATCTAACAATGCTCATGTGTTCTTATGGTGTCTCCTGAGATACTAAACCCCAATTCTTTATGATAGTTTAGCCTAATCCTAATCAAGCATCGTCCACAAATTTCTCTTTTAAGACACACATACACAACTAACTTATCGCACCCCGATTCCTCGTGATAGTGCGACAACTTAGCCCTGTACTATCAAGAACTTTAGAGTCAGACCAGTTTCCACTATTGAATGACCCTAACAAAGCATGCATCTACGTGATCAAGGTAAAGACGTACTGGAGTGAAAAGCAAATAGCACACAGAACACACAAAACATCATTAAATAGATAAAAATATATTTACATCTGGTACCTACAGGGAAGATCCAACAAAGGATTTAGTTTTCCATACCAGGAAGCCTTCTTTACAACAAAGAGAAGAACAAGATGAAAGATTGCAAAAATACAAGTGGTGAGGATGTCTCCTTCAGCTCTAGGATCTCACAATCACTCACAAACTCATCTTAAGCTCTCAAACTGGCTCCTGCTTCAGGTTCTGGTCTCTGCAGATCTTCACATAGCATAATCTCGCAAAACTCTCTAGAACTTGGACCTTTCTCTCTCTAGAAACCCTAGACATGCAAAGCTCTGAATCCCAGTCCAAACTCCCTCTCTAAAATCTGATTTCAGGCTTAAATAGGTGGCCTTGTTTGTGCTCGTGCGCTTAGCGCACTTATGGACCGCTTAGCGCACATTAGTGAATTTCGGCTTAGCGTGTGCCTTTCTTGCTTTGCAGATGAACTGAAGCAGTGCGCTTAGTGAGATGAAGCGGTGCACTTAGCAAACCTGTACAACTCATCTTCTTCCAGAGTCTTCCTCGGGCTTAGCCCATGAGTGTTACGCTTAGCGGACGCTCGCTAAGCCAGCAAATTGGCTTAACGAGAAGGTGAAAAACAACACTTTTCAAAGCTTGCCTAATTAACCTAAAATTGAGAGAAAATGATTATTAAACACACAAAATGGAAGTACTAAGTATTTATTACCTATACTTAACAGAAAATACTTATAACACTACAAAATAACCATAAATTGGAAGAGTTTGATACAATTTACACAAGTTTTATACATAAAAGTTAGTTGTATTCACCGACTAACAGCTACCTTCAGCCCAAATGCCTTGTTTTGCTATAAATAGATGTGGGAAGGCTGAAGTAAGGGGTCCCTGAGTTCCCAGAGGTCCAGAGGTACAGAAAGAAGAAGAAAGAATAGAAAAGAAGAAGAAAGAAGAGAAAACAAGGTTGAAATGCTTCTGAATCGCATCCGTGATCGATTCCTACACTGTTCGTCGTTCGCTTTTTGTTCATTCTGCGTTCTTCATCTCGTTAGTACTTGTCTTTAAGGATTTAAATTTGATATATGGACCCTTAGGGGTCCCCTTTATTGTTTGTGCATCTTCATATCCTTCTTCGATCATCAGTGATCTTTTTCTTTGTTTAAAGCGAGTTTCGACCGATCGTTCATATCATAATCTCGTTTAATCACCGTTAAAATAAAATTCAATCGATCGTTTATGTTGCAATCTCACTTAATCACTGTTTAAATGAATTTCAACTGATCGTTTGTGTTGTGATCTCACTTAATCACTATTTAAATAAATTTCGACCGATCATTTGTGTCGTAAACTCTTTTCAGCAATGTAAAATAAGTGTTAAACGGTCATTAATGCCACAAGTTATCTTTAAAAAGGGATTGAAGATTAGTGAGCCAAAACCAAATAAAACCAACTCATAAACATCTTTATTTTATAAAAAAAAATAAGAGATCGTTCAAAGGTCCAATGCTTTAACGATTCTCTCCTTTCAAAAATAAAGAGGTCGTTTCAAGGTCCAATGCCTTAAGGATTCTCTCCTTTCAAACTTAAGGTCGTTTCAAGGTCCAACACCTTAACGATTCTACGCCTTTCAAACTTGAGAAGATCGTTTCAAGGTCCAACACCATAACGACTCTTTCTCCTCTTTTCAAAAATCAAAAGATCGTTTCAAAGGTCCAATGCCTTAAACGACTTTTGTCCACAATTAAAATCAATCTTTCAAAAAAGATTGATTTTTATGTAACAAACAAACCTTCAGTTCTTAAAGAACTACGTAGGTCTGATTTCCTCATCGCACCCGAGGATACATAGGAGCGAGGGAAACACCCTTGTAGACCCCAAAAAAGTAAAAACATAAAATGGGAAAATAAATAATATTGAAGTCATGATTTGCACACTCCATTAGAGGTTGTCGTCCCTTGTGATGAGCACGTGGGGTGCTAATACCTTCCTCGTGCATAAATGACTCCCGAACCCTCATTTTCAAAATACACAGACCCTCAACCTTTTCCAATTTTGGTTTTTCCGACATTTTCCTCGAATGAACTTACTCTGGCATATTCATTTATTGCAAACTTACTCAATTAGGGGGCATATAGCAAACTTACTCTGGCATATTCATTTATTGCATCATGCATCTCTTCATGGCATCGTAATAGGCATATCACCCCTACATCATATTCATGCACTACATTTGCATAAATCACTGCATTTGCATTTAACATGCTTTTTGTTCTACGAATTGCATGCCTTTTATTTTCATGTTCACTCATGCATGGTCCTTGCATTTTCCTCTGCAAAAAAAAAGAAGAGGAACAAAAAAAAAAAAACAAAAACACAAAAATGGAGAACAAAAAGAAAGTCACACCGTATTCTTAGTTACATGTGTTGGGTACCATGATGACGGCTATAAACCAACCATGTTGGGATTATACACCAATTTCTCTAAACAAATGATTGAAAATCATGTAAACATGGTACCTAATGCATGGTTAACTAGGAAATGATGGTTCTTAGGGCATCTCATGTCAATCTCATAATTACATTTGCCATGCATAGCATAAGTAAGCCTGAATCATTCATCTCTATCAGATGTTGTCGAAGTATTGCCAGTCAAAATTTCTTTTCCTTGGATTATGGGGTTGAACCAAGCACATGTTTTAAGAAAGGGTTCATCAAGTCAAGGTCAAGTATGAAAGTAATCAGCTTGCAAAAATTGGGGCAAAAGATGGATCGAATTACATCGCTTCTTTGTCTACTGCCAACACATGATTGAGCTAAATGATTTAGAAAAAAATTAATGACTACTAACATCCATGTGTTCTTTCCAGTTTCAATTTGACAAGATGTGATGGACCAGGTTATTTTAATGGAAATCTAAATTAATTCAACCCTATGTCCCGTGTAAAAGTTGCAATACTTCAACAATGCATCTTTCGCATACATCCATGCTTTTCATTGGTTGCATTGCTCATTGCATTCTTTCCTTGAAATTAGAATGGTAATCATTGTTATCAAAAGGAAAGAATGCACTTTACAGTGCCCTTACCGAACGCGTGCTAGAGCTAGAGTAATGGGCGAAATAGAGGAGTGCAAGAGCAGATAAAGGCCGACATAGAGGCCATAAAAGAGCAAATGGCCACAATGATGGAGGCCATGATGAACATGAAGAAGATGATGGAAGTCAATGCGGCTGTAGTTGCCGCTACCAGCACCGTTGCAGAGTTGGACCCGACTCCCCCATATGGCTTCCATCAAGTAAATCATCTAGCTTCGGATATGGTAGTTCGGGGAGGCAAAGAGTTGGGAAGAGCAGGCGGTCCCCATTTTGTGCAAGTTCAGAACGAGCATTCCTTCCCGCCAGAATGAGCTATACACCACCCAATGTAATGCACACTTCCGATGACAATGTCAATAACTCCACTCCCATACTCATTTTGAGCCAACAAACTCAATCTAATAATGCACATGTCTCTCAACCAATGGGGAGTGTTCGAACCCGGCAAGTGCACCGGATTGCGCAAGTAGTATAAAATGGTAAGAATCGAGTATCAAACTCTCGGGGAACTTGTGTTACTTGGTAAAGCTATATTCAGTTAATAGGTGTCTAGTATGAAAAGGGATGTGTCAACTATGCACGGGTATGTAAACTAACTATTAAAAGGAAAATCACGTGAGTAATGATGTGTAAAGACAAGTAGACAACATGTTGGTCTTCCTATTAGGTGACTGATGTTAAAAGGATATTCTCTACTTAAAAATGCTCATGTGTTCTATGGTGTCTTCTGAAATGCTTAACCTCGATTCCTCATGATAGTCTAGCCTAATCCTGATCACACATTGTCCTCAGATTCCTCTTGTTAGACTAAACTCGACCAAAACCGCATTAAGACAAATATACAAACAACTAGGTTACCGTACCCCGATCCCTTATGATAATACGATATACTAGCCCTGTCCTATCAAGTTCTAAGAATCAAACCAGTTTCCACTGTTGAATGATCCTAACAAAGCATGCATCTACGTGATCAAGGCAAAAGCACACTGAAATGATGTATTGATAGAACAGAGAACACATAAAACATCATTAAATAGATATACAGGTATTTACATCAAGTACCTACAAGGAAGAACCAATAGAGGATTTAGCTCTCCAGATCTAGGAAGCTTCCTTTACAACAAAGAGAAGAGAAAACTGAAGGATTGAAGAAATACAAGTAGTGGGGATGTCTCCTCCACCTCTAGAACCTCACAATCACTCACAGACTCATCTTAAGCTCTCAGGATGGCTTCCTCTTCTCGCTCATTTCTCTGCCTGTCTTCTCACAGCAAAAGCTCTCAAAACTCTCTAGATTGAGACCCTTCTCTCTCTAGAATCTCTCACATGCAGAAGCTTTTCGAGAAAATGGCCAAAATCCTCTCCAAATCTGATTTCAGGCTTAAATAGGTGGCTTTGTTTGTGCTAGCGTGCTTAGCGCGACTATGGACCGCTCAGCGTGCATTAGTGGATTTCGGCTTAGCGTGTGCTTTTCTCGCTCAGCGGATGGACTGAAGCGGTGCACTTAGCGGGATGACCCTTCACTCAGCGAACATGCACAGCTCATCCTTCTTCCAGATTCTTCCTCGCGCTCAGCCGAGGAGTGTTGCGCTCAGCGGATGGCTCGCTAAGCTAGAAGATTGGCTTAGCGAGAGGATGAAAATCAGCACTTCACAAACTTGCCTTATTAACCTAAAATTGAGAGGAAATGGTTATTAAACACACAAAATAGGAGTAATAAGTATTTATTACCTATCTTTAACAAAAAGTAATTACAACACTTGCAAAATAACCATAAATTGGAGGAGTTTGATACAATTTACACAGGTTTTATACACAAAGTTAGTCTATTCATCGACTAACAACTCCTACAAATTTACAGTTTTGCTTGTCCTCAAGCAAATAAAGAACAACTCACTGGTCCCCCAAGTGACAAAAACATGCAGTGACTATGTACAAAGGTGTATGCACAAAAGTTATTGATTGCATGATAAAAGAATGAAGCACAATGCCCTCATCACTTGTCTTTCACAAAGCATGTAGTTATTCAATGAGAAGAATAAAATGTAACCTGTACAATTAGATGAAGTTAGGCATGAGACAGATATCAAGGAAAGCAGCTTAAACCACAGTCTCACGACTTCTGTTTCACTCAAGCACAAGTGTTTAAGCTATTCATCAATAACAACTAGCAAGAGGTCCAATCTTTGAACTTCATCTCAAGCCATAAAGTCAGAAATGCATAAATAGAATCAGAAGGACTTTTACAGGCTTGTAGTGAGGCTTGGCTACAAAAATAATTGGTTTTTCTAGGATTCAATGGCTTAGATTCTTAGAGAGCACAAATCCTAGACTCATCCAAATATTTCTTTCAATACAATTAGCTTTCTCACCAACCTTCCACTTTAATTTGTATTTGACCTTATTACAAATATTACTGGAGTAGCTGGAGGAGAAGTATTCACAGTCAGGACTGGTGTGGTCGAGTCCTCTGGTATCTTGAGTATAGGAGTGGAGGGGTCTACTGCATGCTGAGGTGAGGATAGGTCCACCACCACCACTGGTGTGGGTGAATCTGATGTGACCTCTCGAAACCTCTCAGGAGTAGCAGCAACTTCCTATCTAACCCGTGTCCCACCTGCCTCCTCCTCTACAATGAATGACTCTGGAATGGTGGCCTCAGATGACGCATCCTTTACATGTTGTGGTACCTGTTAGTCGGTGAATACGACTAACTTTTGTGTTTAAAACTTGTGTAAATTGTATCAAACTCCTCCAATTTATGGTTATTTTGTAGTGTTATAAGTTCTTTTAGTTAAAGATAAGTAATAAATACTTAGTAATTCTATTTTTTGTGTTTAATAATCATTTTCTCTCAATTTCAGGTTAATTAGGCAAGTTTGTGAAGTGTTGATTTTCACCTTCTCGTTAAGCCAATCTGCTGGCTTAGCGAGCCATCCGCTGAGCGCAACCCTCCTCGGTTGAGCGCGAGGAAGAATCAGTTGTGCATGTTCTCTAAGTGAAGGGTCATCCCGCTAAGCGCACCGCTTCAGTCCATTCGCTGAGCGAGAAAAGCACGCGCTAAGCCAATATTCACTAATGTGCACTGAGCGGATCAGAGTTACGCTAAGCGCACGAGCACGAACAAAGCCACCTATTTAAGCCTGAAATCAAATTTAGAGGGAGAGTTTGGCCATTTTTCTTGAGGAGCTCTTGCATGTCTTCAGTTCTAGAGAGAGAGAGGTCCAAATTCCAGAGAGTTTGAGAGATTTTGTTGTGTGAAGATCTGCAGAGACCAGAGCTGGAAAAGGAAGCCGCCCTGAGAGCATGAGCTGAGCTTGTAAGTGATTGAGAGGTCCTAGAGGCGGAGGAGACATCCCCACCACTTGTATTTCTACAATCTTTCATCTTTCTCTTTTCTTTGTTGTAAAGGAAGCTTCCCAGTTATGGAAAGCTAAATCCTGTGTTTGATCTTCCTTCTAGGTACTTGATGTAAATATCTTTTTATCTATTTGATGATGTTTTGTGTGTTCACTGTGCTATCAGAACATCATTCTACCATGCCTTTACCTTGATCAGGTAGATGCATGTGTCCTTAGGATCATTCAACAGTGGAAACTGGTCTGATTCTTAGAACTTGATAGGACGGGGCTAGTTTGTCATATTTTCACGAGGAACCGGGGTACGGTAACCTAGTTGTTGTATGTTTGTCTTAATGCGGTCATGGTTGAGTTTAGTCCAACAAGAGGAATCTGCAGACGATGCTTGATCAGGATTAGACTAGACTATCATGAGGAATCGGGGTTTAGCATTTCAAGAGACACCATAGAACACATAAGCATTGTTAAATAGAGAATATCCTTTGAGCATCAGGCACCTACTAGGAAGACCAACGTGTCACCTTCTTGTCTTCACACATCATTTCTCACGTGATTTTCCTTTTTTAATAATTAGTTTACATATCTGTTCATATAAATAATCTCTTTTCACACTAGACACCTGTTTACTGAAATAGCTTTACCAAGTAACACAAGTTCCCCGAGAGTTCGATACTCAGTTTTTACCGTTTTATACTACTTGCGCGATCTGGTGCACTTGTCAGAAGTGAATAGTACCTAGGCTGTGGGGCCTTCATCTTCCCTATGAAGAGAAGGTTGGGCCCCAGGCTAGGCTACCCTCTCCAGAAACTGCTCAATTGAAGGAATGGATCTTGGAGGCGCCACCACCTGTAAACTCTGAAGTAAAATGATTTGTCCCTGATGAATGCTCTGAAGCATGGCTTCAAAGCGCTGAGAATCCATCTGAGCTGGGACTGAAGGAGATGCTGAAGTGGATGCTGGAGTAGGAGCTACAGATGTGGAAGGAAGATCAGCTGGCCTCGCCCTCGCCCTCCTAGCCCCTCGTATAGCAACTGTCAGATCATCAGGATTCCAATAGTTCTTCCTGATGTAGGCCAAGTTAATGATCAGGCTCAGGCGCTCAAAAGTGAGGTTGTCAGAGATAACCCCTCTGGCTCGACATAGGGTGGTGATCAGAGCAAGAAACCCAAGTCTAGAAGAGTTAGATTGGGCTATAGAAGTCATCTGGCCAGAAATAAGAGCTCCTATGTTCATGTCCATGCGAGAGACTAAGCCAAAGATTAGCCTAGCTCTGTCCACTGTCAGGTTAGATGTGTGAGATGTGGGGGCCAGGTTGGAGTATGAGAGAACACTCCACACCTGGGCTAAAGTCATCAAGTCCTTCCTCAAGTCCTCCCACTATGGCCCTCGGCATTCAAGATGAACCCTCGGCCTGGTATGCATAGGGTAGCCTCAATCTCCCTAGGATCTGAAGGCAGCCTGTAGTATCTGGAGTATGTGGGCAAAGTCTCACCCCTTGCCAACACCACATGTGTCTCTAGGAATGTGTTGAGGCTGTTAGTGTCGATCTTCACTAGATGGCCTCTGACCCTGGCTTGCTTTGGTGAAGGACTCTCAGAGTTGTATAGGTTTGCATAGTACTCTTTCACCAAAGCCACATCTATGCTCCCATCAACCAAATTGGTGAGGCATTTATGGAGATTACGCCTCTCCAACTCAGTCTTAAAATCATCAAACTCAATGTGGTAGAGCTCCACCGGCAAGATGTTTCTCCCCAATACATTATCCGTGTACCAGTTCCATGCATCTAAGGAGTGAAATCTCCTTGTATCATATTGAGTTGTGGGTCTTGAACCGATACTCTTGTGTTTCCTAGAGGCCATCTACAAATAAAGGGACTAAACTGTTAATCAGGACATAAGTTATTCAAATTCAAAAAATAAAAAATAAAACTGAAAAAGGAATTGGTGGCTTAGCGAGACATGGTCTGCTTAGCTTGCCTTCACAAAATACACACTACCACTTAGCGACACGTGGGGCCACTTAGTGGATGTTGTAGAAAATTCTGCTTCTGCATAATCGGCTTAGCTGGCATTTGCCCGCTAAGCCTAATGATTGCCACAGCAGATTTGCGCTAAGCTCAGAACGGTTGCACTTAGCGACACCATGAAATTCAGAAAATTCACTAAGTATAGGGGCTTAGTGTAACACCCTGAAATATATATATATATATATATATATATATATATATATATTATATTAGAAATTATATTTGATGTTTGATTCTTTGTTGCGTTATTTTCATCCGTAATTATTTTTAAGGAGGTTAATTTAGTTAATAGAGGGGTGTGGATAGATAAGGATCTAGCTTCTCAAAGAAGCCACAAGGAAGCTTCTGGAGGAAGCCTCTTAATGAAGCTTCTAGAGAAAGCTACATGAAGCTGCCTCGGTAAAAATGCTTCCCAGCCTTCGTTAACCGTTGGATCTTCTCGAAATTTGGTCGACAACTTCACAAGACAATTTTCCATGATCTGACAATTGGGATCTCTGCGAAGATGTCTGGAGTGTGCTAGAAGCTTCCGTTCCCGAGAGCATCTCTTATTTAAGCATTTCAGCCTTTGCTTTCGTGTAGCTTAGGAAAAACGTCATTTCTTCTTCTTTCTTTCTTCCAAAGACATTTCTAAAGTCCCAAGCACTTTCTCCATCACCCATAGCCACCATTAGCCACCACAAACCATCGTTGTTCTCCATTGAAACTCCACAACGAGAGGAACCCGTCGATTGGAGCGGAATTTTCCAACTTGGCTTGCGGTTTCGGTAGAGAATGAAACGCTAATCTGACCTTTCGTTTCATCTTGTCTTTGCATCTTTTCTGACTTTGGAACCGCCGTTGCATGTCTTATGCTTCTTTTGAAAAACCTTAGAGAAAGAGACTTTGTAAATGTTATCCTTTCATGAAATGCATGTTAATTTCGTAACCTACACTGAACCCTGGTCACATTGGCATGGTCGGAATTTCTGAATGATGTTCCTTTGAAAAACCCAAAATGCTCTCAGCTCTTTCATGTAGTGATGTGGGTGTTTGACCCAGAGCACTGTTACTAGCTTTGTTTTATGGAATCCATACTAAGTCTCCTTCGTTTTGGCATAGTGGAGGCTTGCGTGGAATCGACGAGCAAGGACGAAAAGGAATCTTCAAGTGACGCGACGAGGAATCCGCAAGGTAGCTCACGATAGGTAAGGGGAGTTTATTATAAAATTTACCGTTTTAACACCATAGTTAGGGTCAGGGAACCTAGCTATGAGAATATCTGCCTGTCCCTGTTGCATGCTGATTTTTCTTCAAAGAAAATTACGTTTTAACTAATGGGATGCGATATATATATATATATATATGTATTGTGATGAATGATATTGTTTTGGTTGTTTGAAATGTGTTGTTTGAAGACCGTGCGTGTGGAAATGATATTGTTGTGTTTGTTTGAATTGTTGCTGATGTTGCTATTGAGGATTTTAATTGATATGTGATGATAATGATAATTATGATGATATTCATTTGAGATGACATTGTTAATAAAGACCATGTCAACATGAATTGTTATTATTGATGAATATATGAATATGAAATGAGGTTGTTGTTGTTGTTGATAACGTCATTGAGATGAGATGATATTTATGTTGTAAATGACATGGAAATGGAATGTTGATTGATGTTGGAAATGCATTGGCATGTGCATGTTGTGTATGTTCGTGGGGGGCACTGTGCACTGACCTTCCAGGGTCTTTGGCACTAGCTTTTGGCCATGATCATACATCGTATGGAGTGTATGTCATGGGGGATATAGTGCACTGACCTTGTCGGATGGCCCAAACGTGGGTAACTAGCGTGGTTAGAGAATCTAAGCATTTCTGAGGGGATGCTTAGGCGCTTTAATTGGTCCATGGTCTTTGGCACTTACTTTTGGCCGTGATCATAGCTCATACGACACAGGAAATAGAGTAACTGTGGCCAAGTGTACTTTGTACTAGGGGGCTTGTCACCTGGTAGGGAACACCTTTGGGCTCCCAGGCTGATCACCTATGGGAGGGGGGTTGTTACGTGCACAACCAGGTGGTCTCGACAAACTCAGCACAGTTCCCTAAGTGAGAGTGTCTTGTGGACACGCTTAGGCTATTTCCTGAGGTTTTGTTGTTGTTGGTATGTACCACATTGTATCTGAGTGTTGAGTCAGGTGCATGCATCATTCTGTGTAGTCTTGATTGGGTCCATGGATAGATGATGAGTAATTGTTGGATGTGAATGATGAATATTTGTTGGATATGAGTGTTGAATAATGATTGTTGCGTATGCTTATCATGTTTGCCTATGTTCCTTGCTAATTGTGGTTATTTGGAATTGGTATTGGTTCTTTTATAATAAACTCACCCTTGCAATTTTGTATCGTGTGGTTGATACCTGTGATGATCACGAACCTTGTTCGTGGGAGCAGAATGACAGTGGCAGGGTCTAGGGAGTAAGATTCTGGTGAGGAGCTGCCGAGCCGACGTGATGACGTTGGCGTTATTTTGGGAGAGAGTTGTGTTTTGTAATCAACTCCTCCGTAGTTGGTTTTTAAGTTTTATTTTGTTGAGTTAAAGATGTAAAACTAGAATTTTAATTATATATGTGAACATATTTAATTTTCGTTATGTGTATGACATGTACCGAATTATTGTTTCTATGTAATTATGCATATTCACTTAAGTAATGGCGTGTTGTTGGATGAATTTATGTTGTAACAAAATCACTTCTATTTTCATAAGCAAAAATTAAGGGAGTTCTTTTTATATATAAAAAAATTGAAATTATCGAATATTAGAGTGTGGATACCGTAGTGACGAGGCGGGTCGTTACACTTAGCGAGCAAGGCTCGCTTAGCCCAATGGCTGCCGCAATGAAATGAGCTTAGCCCAGATAGGCTCGGCTTAGCGCGCGGCTTTCAACAAAAAATTTGACTAAGTTACCTGGGCTTAGAGATTCAGTCTCTCTTAGCCACGGGCATTTCAGCAAGAGGATGAGTGTTCATCCTCAAAAGATGAAATCGCTTAGTGCTGTAGGCACGCTTAGCGAGTTCGTCTAGAAATGCATAAATTCAAGCAATTTTGATGAACTCGCTTAGCGTAGCAGGCGCGCTTAGCGAGTTCATCGTGTTTTCCAGAAAAAAAGGCAGAAAACGAACTTCATTTTCTTCTCTTTTTGAGCCTCTAAAAGGCATTATCAAACATGCAAGACAATCAAAAATATCTTCACAGTATAATCATTCACAAAGTCCTAATTTTTACCTAATCTAATATCATGAAAACCCTAAAGATTGAAAGCTAAAATCTATGGTTTTCTACCCTAAGGTTCAACAAAATAAAAGAATAAAGGGAGTAAGGAACTTACTTGTATCATTGATGCTTTGTGAAGATAAGTAGACAATGCAAATAGAAAGCACAGATGCAAGGTGCACAAATTTTGGGAGAGAGAGATTGCAAGGAAAGTGTTTGCGTAATCTGGGCAAATGTGAGTGTAACTGATGTTACACTCACTTAAGCAATTTTCGAGCCTCTCGCTTAGTGAGCCGAAGCGCTAAGCGAGCCAGAGAGACATTTGGTTTCTCGAAGATGTTCCCTTAGCAGCACTGTGCGCTTAGCCAAAGTTGAAATTCAAATTTCAAAATTATTTTTTTTAACACATAAAGGGCTTGGCTTAGCAAACAGATAGGGCCGCTTAGCGAGTTCTACAGATCAAAGTACCTACAACTCTCGCTAAGCCTGGTTCTGGGCCGACTTAGCTAAAATAATGCATCTTGATTACAAAGGGATAGGAGCTTAGCAAATTATGGATCACTTAGCGCTGCTATGACCACAAGGAATTGGTCTTAGCTGGCATGAGTAGCGCTTAGCTCGATGAACCCCAATTCTGGTCGCAAGGAAATGAGCTTAGCAGCGACATGTCACTCTTAGCCAGTGAATGCAATGCGCTTAGCGGGAAGGCCATCGCTTAGCCCAATTCAAACCAAATTGAAATGGGCTTAGCTCAGCCTTGGCCAGCTTAGCGGACCAAGTCAGCTTGAGATGCAAGGGTTAAGCGCTAAGCGCTAGAGACTCTCGGCTTAGCGCATGACCAAAGATGCGCTTAGCACGAGGCTTGCGCTTAGCAAAAGGACTGTTTTTCAGAAGAAAAAAAATTCTAAGTTATAACTCTGTCCTTTTCTCAAGAAGTTTGAAACCCTTATATCTATCATTTAAAAACAAGCTGATATGTGCCAATGCATAAAATAAAACAAACTAACATAAATTGGAACTGGGTTGCCTCCCAGGAAACGCTTCTTTAATGACATTAGCTTGACGCTTTTACCTCAATGGGTGATCAAATGTACTGTGTTGTGTGCCCGTGTAAATTCATCACCATGGTACATTTCAACCTCTGGCAATTTACTACCCATGTTCAGTCAGGATTCTGAGATTGTGGGTCGTATAGCTCTATTGCACCGTAAGATCGAACTTTCTTGATAACACAGGGTCCAGACCATTTGGATTTCAGCTTACTGGGAAATAATTTCAATCTTGAATTAAAAAGCAGTACCTGTTGTCCCGGTTTGAAGTCTTCAATAGTTTTTTGTCATGATAGGTCTTGACTTTTTCTTTGTAAAGTCTTGAAGATTCATAAGTTGTTAATCGCATTTCTTCCAGCTCCAACAATTGGATCTTTTTGTGCTCCCTGGATGCCTTCTCATCAAAGTTAAAAAATTTTAGGGCAATATGCCTAGTGTTCCATTTCAACTGGTAAATAACATGATTTTCCATACACCAGTTGAAAAGGAGACAGACCAATTGGAGTTTTGTATACAATTCTGTAAGCCCACAGTGCATCTTCCAATTTGGCTGACCAATCTTTTATGGTTGACGCCACTATTTTCTCTAGTATTTTCTTTAATTCTTTTTTGGATACTTCGACTTGCCCATTAGTTTGAGGGTGGTAGGGGGATGCCACTCTATGATTTACATGATATTGACTCAACACCTTTTGAAGTTGAGTATTACAAAAATGTGAACCACCATCACTGATTGAGATTCGAGGTACCCCAAATCGAGCAAAAATATTCTTCTTGATAAACTTCACCACAGTCTTAGCATCATTTCTTGAAGTGGCCATAGCTTCCACCCATTTGGACACGTAATCAACAGCTACCAAAATGTATTCATTTCCTGCAAATGAAGGAAATGGACCCATGAAATCAATATCCCAACAATCAAAAACTTCAACTTCCATAATGTTTTGCAGAGGCATCTCATTCCTTCGGGAAATTCCCCCCATTCTTTGACATTTGTCACACTTTAAGACATGGTGATGGACGTCTTTAAAGAGTGTTGGCCAGAAAAATCCTAATTGTAAAACCTTAGTTGATGTTTTGTCTCCGCCATAATGCTCGCCACATGGTGAATTGTGACAATGCCACAATATGCCCTTGGCCTCCTCACTTGTCACACATCTTCGAAGAAGATTATCTGCACCTACTTTGAACAAGTGTGGATCATCCCAAATATAATGTCGGGCGTCATGAATTTTTTTTTTTCTCTGATGCCAATTGAGGTCTTTGGGAATGACACCTGCTTCCTTGAAATTAGCCATATCAGCAAACCAGGGTCTCCCTGCAATCAAAAACAAAGATTCATCAGGAAATTTATCTTTTTATTTCAGCCTCCTTTAAAGTGACATCTTCATTCACTAATCTGGATAGGTGGTCTGCTACCGCATTTTCATAACCTTTCTTGTCCGTGATGACTAAATCAAATTCTTGAAGCAACAATATCCATCTGATTAATCGTGGCTTGGAGTCATCTTTGCACAACAAATATTTAATTGCTGCGTGATCAGTGTAAATCACTATCTTTGATCCCACCAGATAAGATCGAAATTTCTCAAGTGCATAAACAATTGCCAGAAATTCTTTCTCAGTGGTGGCATAGTTAATCTGAGCATCATTCAAAACTTTGCTAGCATAATAGATGGTATGAAACATTCTGCCCTTCCGCTGCCCCAGCATAGCACCTACTGCATAATCACTTGCATCACACATCAATTCAAACTCTTGTCCCCAGTCTGGTGTTGTAATCACAAGAGCAGAGACCAACTTGGCTTTAAGAGTGTTAAAGGCTTCTAAACATTCTTCATTAAACACAAACACAACATCCTTGTTCAGCAGATTACTTAGGGGTTTAGCAATTTTGGAGAAGTCTTTAATGAATCACCGATAAAATCCAGCATGACCTAAAAAACTCCGTATGCCTTTCACATTAACTGGAGGTGGAAGTTTATCAATAACATCTAGTTTTGCTTTATCCACCTCAATTCCTCTTTTAGAAATCTTGTGTCCCAGCACGATACCTTCTTGAACCATAAAGTGACATTTCTCCTAGTTGAGCACCAAATTAGATTCTTCATAGCGCTGTAACACTTTCTCTAAATTTTCTAGACAATTTCCAAAAGATGCACCAATCTACCATGTCAACAAAAATTGCCATCATACATATCTAGAAAGTAGTTGGGGCATTACATAAATCGAACGACATGCGGTGATAAGCAAATACAACGAAGGGGCATGCGAAAGCTGTCTTTTCTTGGTCCTGAGGATCTACTGCAATTTGATTGTAGCCCGAGTATCTGTCCAAGAAACAGTAGAAAGATTGCCCTGCAAGTCTCTCAAGCATTTGGTCCATGAAGGGAAGCAGGTAATGTCCTTGTGGCTTCATTAAGCTTCCTGTAATCAATACACATTCTCCATCTGGTGACTGTTCTTGTAGGAATTAACTCATCTCCATCATTCTTGACCACTGTCATACCTCCTTTTTTCGGGACAACTTGAACAAGACTAACCCATGAACTGTCCAAAATTGGATAGATGAGCCCTGCCTCTAGCAACTTGAGCACTTCTTTTCTTACTTCTTCTTTCATTATATGATTCAATCTTCTTTGAGGTTGTCTCATGGGCTTGCAATCAACTTCCAAATTGATGTTATGCATACAATATGATGGACTGATTCCTTTTAAATCAGAGATGTGCCAACCAATAACAGCTTTACAACTTTTTAGAATCTGTACCAGTTGATCTTCTTCTTCCTTCTGCAAGGAGCTGCTAATTATAATGGGTTTAGTCTCATTATCCTCCAAGAATACATACTTTAAATGCACTGGAAGGATCTTCAGTTCTGATTTAGGCTTTTCTGTTGGTCTAATTTTTTCTAATTCTTCAAGAACCACATGACCAACAGAGTTGTCTTTTGGATCATCAAGCTCTTCATCACAAACTAGACAGTCTGTCACATAATTAGGTTCTTTTTCCAAAGGGAACTGTAGTACCATGGTTGAAGCTGATAATGCTATCTCCTGCTCCACCTCATCTTCTTCAAAACAGGCATCACTCATATTTGGGTGTTTCATTGCTTCAAAGAGGTCAAAGGAGATTTTCTGATCCTCTACACTGAGTTCCAACCGACCTTTACCTTTGCCTACAACATATCCAGTAGTTGCTATGCAGGGATATTCTAGAATAACGAAGACTTCATCCTTTTCTTCTTTGGTGATCAATTGATGATGTATTGTGTTAACTTGAAGAATGCTTTCTTGATGTGTTTCAATCTCTGCATACTCTTCTTCTCTTCTGACCATAACTTTAATCATGTCGTCCACCAAGTTACCAATCTGAGTCTTAGCTCTTTTAAATGCTTGTTGCATTGAATCTACTGTACCCTTGAATTGCATTAGCAGGTCATCTAGATTAGACAACCCTTATGCTTCATTATAATAATAAGGTTGCCTTTTTTAATCCCATTGATAATCTGCAAAAGAATAGTCCTTTTCAAACTGAGTTTCCTGCTGTTGCATTGAATAGCCATCACCTTTAGAGCTAGCTTGATATGTGATGAAGTCCGCCAATACACTTTCAAGATCAAGAGCTCTTCCTTTCTCATGATAATTGTACATGGTCGACTCCTATCTCCAGTCGCATTTATTTATAGAATAGAAATAACAACTCTCCTGGTAATGTTCTCCTCCAGCAAAATCACAATTTATTAGTGGAATAGAGATAACAATCTTCATGATACGGTGGTAGGAGATTGCATTTCTTCGGAAAAACTAGGCTACTTGTAGGAGATTCTATACATACAAAACACTAACAGCAACAACAATTATCCAGTTCAAGAGGAAAAAAAATATGAATTGAAAGTAAATATTCACAGTTTATCAAAGAATAAAGACTAGACACCTAGGACTGAACTAACTTTCCAAATAGAGTGAAGTTCCCCGGCAACGGCGCCAAAAACTTGTTCGAACCTGCCAAGTGCACCGGATTGCGCAAGTAGTATAAAACGGTAAGAACCGAGTATCGAACTCTCGGAGAACTTGTGTTACTTGGTAAAGCTATATTCAGTGAATAGGTGTCTAGTATGAAAAGGGATGTGTCAACTATGCATAGGTATGTAAACTAACTATTAAAAGGAAAATCACGTGAGTAATGATCTGTAAAGACAAGTAGACAGCACATTGGTCTTCCTATTAGGTGCCTGATGTTAAAAGGATATTCTCTACTTAACAATGTTCATGTGTTCTATGGTGTCTCCTAAAATGCTAAACCCCGATTCCTCATGATAGTCTAGCCTAATCCTGATCATGCATCATCCTCAGATTCCTCTTGTTGGACTAAACTCGACCACAACCGCATTAACATACAAACAACTAAGTTACCATACCTCAATCCCTTGTGATAATACGATAAACTAGCCCTGTCCTATCAAGTTCTAAGAATTAGACCAGTTTCCACTGTTGAATGATCCTAACAAAGCATGCATCTACATGATCAAGGCAAAAGCACACTGAAATGACGTACTGATAGCACATAGAACACATAAAGCATCATTAAATAGATATACAGGTATTTACATCAAGTACCTACAAGGAAGAACCAACAGAGGATTTAGCTTTCCATATCTGGGAAGCTTCCTTTACAACAAAGAGAAGAGAAAACTGAAGGATTGAAGAAATACAAGTAGTGGGGATGCCTCCTCCACCTCTAGAACCTCACAATCACTCACAGACTCATCTTAAGCTCTCAGTATGGTTTCCTCTTCTCGCTCAGTTCTCAGCCAGTCTTCTCACAGAAAAAGCTCTCAAAACTCTCTGATTCAAACCCTTCTCTCTCTAGAATCTCTCACATGCAGAAGCTCTTCGAGAAAATGGCCAAAATCCTCTCCAACATCTGATTTCAGGCTTAAATTGGTGGCTTTGTTTGTGCTAGTGCGCTTAGCGAGACTATGGACCGCTCAGCATGCATTAGTGGATTTCAGCTTAGCGCGTGCTTTCCTCGCTCAGCGGATGGACTGAAGTGGTGCGCTTAGCGCGATGACCCTTCGCTCAGCAAATAGGTACAACTCATCATTCTTCCAGATTCTTCCTCGCGCTCAGCCGAGGAGTGTTGTGCTAGTTTTGTACACAAAAGTTAGTCATATTCATCTACTAACAGGGAGACACATGAAGCCCCCACCATAATCTAGCTAACCTCGAGCCTCGCCTCGGATATGCCACTGAGGGGCAAGCAGTTGGTGGTGTACCCCTGCCAAACACTTTGGAGGGCCCTCAGTTTCACCCACAACCACAACCCTTGCATCTTGCGGCGAGGAGAATCCCTCCTGCTATGGCGGAAAAGGGAAAGTTGGATCATATGGAGGAAAGGCTCAAGGCCATTGAAGGAGGCGGAGATCATGCTTTTGCTGACATGTCAGAGTTGTACCTAGTGCCTGACATTGTCATCCCTCTGAAGTTCAAGGTACCGGATTTTCGAAAAGTACAAGGGGACTGCTTGTCCCAAGAACCATCTAAGGATGTACTGTCGGAAGATGAGGGCATACGCGAAAGATGAAAAATTGTTGATGCATTTTTTCCAAGAAAGCCTTACTGAGGCAGCCGTCACCTGGTATACTAACTTGGAACCTTCCCGAGTCCATTCTTGGAAGGACCTAATGGTTGCCTTCGTTAGGCTATATCAGTATAATTCTGATAAGGCTCTAGATAGAATGCAACTACAGAACATGTGCAAAAAAGAGCATGAATCTTTCAAAGAATACGCCCAAAGGTGGAGGGATCTATTAGCTCAAGTAGCGCCCCCAATGACAGAGAAAGAGATGATCACAATGATAGTAGACACGTTACCGGTGTTCTACTATGAGAAAATGGTGGGTTACACACCTTCAAGGTTTGCGGATTTAGTTTTCGTCGGCGAAAGGATCGAAGTGGGTCTGAAAAAAGGAAAATTTGATCATCCTGCTTTGATAAATGAGAAACCTGGGGCAAATAGAGAGGAAGAGAAGGAGGAAGGAACCCATGTCGTGACTGTCATTCCTACATGGCCAAAATTCCCACTAGCACAACAATGTCATTACTCAGCCAATATCAGTCCTTCTCATTACCCATCATCCAATCAACCACAAAGGCCACCCCTAAATTAGCCACAAAGCCTGTTTACCGCACATCCAATACCAAACACCACCCTTAACACAAACCAAAACACCAACCAGGGAACGAATTTTCCAGCAAAAAGGCATGTAGAATTCACCCCAATTATAGTGTCGTATGCTAACTTACTCCCATATCTACTTGATAATGCAGTGGTAGTCATAACCCCAACCAAGGTTCCTCAACCACCATTTTTCCAAGGATACAACTCGAATACAACAT
This sequence comes from Glycine max, assembly GCF_000004515.6. NCBI lineage: Eukaryota > Viridiplantae > Streptophyta > Magnoliopsida > Fabales > Fabaceae > Glycine > Glycine max. Next base: position 10,393,432 of record NC_038241.2, read on the forward strand.
GTGATTATCATGGAGGAGTTCTAGGGCATTCCATTGAGCATTGTATGACCCTGAAGCACAAGGTGCAAAGTCTAATTGATGCGGGTTGGCTGAAATATGAGGAGAATCGCTTGTGAATTCTGACATTGGCAAGCAACACCATACATGGGGCAATTTGAAGGTTGTTGTTTGATGTCTCTAATGACTCATTAGGATTTTCAAGTTTATGCCATTATTGTAAACCACAGTTACAATGTTAATAATATGGATAAATTTGACATCCTTGTCTCTCATACTCTCACAATTACATCTTTGCTTATTCAACTTCCACTGGAATGTGAGTGTAAGTCGTTGGTTTGTTTGCTCAAGTGACCTGCGCTCCTGAGTTTTGACTTCCAAGACCGTTCAATCAGAAATTACTCGTTTGGTGAGGGTGCCGTAAAATGACGAGTAAAGTTCAAAACAAAAAAGGTAAACGAAATTCAAAACAAAATGTTTGATTGACTGTGTTTCAAATTAAGAAGTACAAACATTCATGTGACCTCATTTTATCATTCCTAAAAGTTGTCTTTTTGAGAGAAAAGTGAGTTATCAAGAACAGGAGTCATTTGACTTAATCTGTCAATTGAAAATCCTTTAAATGTTTCTCGTCCTTGAAAATTCTTTTTCGAGAAATCTGCACAGTTTCTTTCATCTTGCCTTGCCACAAGGTCATAACAAAAGACAACAATAGATGTCTCTGAGCCCTACATTGGGGCAATGAGAAGCACTATGCATAAGTCTCAAGCGAACCTAGGGGTAGATCAAAATTCCTCACCTGATAGGTTGAAAACCCGAAAGGGCGGCCTAAGCAAAAATTAGGGTTGATAATAAAATAAAAAAGAAAAAAATAATCAGGGGTGTGTTATTAAGGTTTTGTCCCAAAATCCAAACTACAAAAGTATTTAGCCAAGACTTGAAGTGACACATGGCCATGTTTCAACATCCCAAACACTAATTTATCCCTTGCTACCCCCTCCGTGCCAAAGCATATTTGTTTTCTGAAAACAACAAAAAAATAGCAAAAGCGAAAAAGAAAACTTGAGTGAGAACCACCGCTAAACCAGCGAGAAGAGCAATGCAAATAATGCATGCTTGAAGTTAGGCAACAATGAAAAGAAAAAAGAAAATAAGATCTGCCAAAGGCGAGTAAAAAAAGAAGAAAAAAAAAAGAGAGACAAAAGATCCCTAAATTTTGCAAGGAAAGCACAAAAGTGCAACAGAAAGATTAATGTACAAGACAAAAGGAGTAGATCCCAACTCAAAAGTTGAAATGAACACAAAGTATGAGCAACGCTCTCGAGATTCTTACTCAATATAACCCTCAAACACTCTTTGAGCCTGTCTAATCCTTTCTTTCATAGCCCTCTTACCCCTGACCATGTTATAAGCCCAATAAAGCCCATGTGGATCAAGGAATGACTAACTTGCTTTTAAGTGAGGATTCTGGAATGAAATCCACACGCGCTTGTGATTTTTAAATATATATATATATATATATATATATATAAAGAAAAGGAGAATCCCTTGAGGTTCGCACTTGCACATTTGAGAAGAAAACTCATTCAACCAAAAAGCTCATGGGAAAAGCCCAAAGACAGTTATGATAATAGGGTGTATCTGATGTTAGTCTCTCATGCAGACTCCTTTGGGATTTCCTTCGAATCCAAGGGTAGCCTTCGCTAGATAAATTCTTTCAAGATCAACCCATGTCATCAAAGTTTCAGTGGGGTCAACAGACCCATGGCATTACTCTATGACCTTAAATCAAGAAAGTTTCACTTGGTCATATACCAAAGTGTAACAATCCATTGTCGTCATTCAATGGGGCAAGCGATTGGTCCCAAAACCTTATATTTCTCTTATTGTGCAGAGTAATCGATGTTTTAAACGAAAAAAGAAGAGGGGCAAAACCCTATGATCAATATTTCAAGTGATTGATTAAATGTCAAACAGCTCCATCACCGTCACTCCAAAATTGGAAAGTGACTAAATCAAACAAAACATACACTCTGAGGGAGTCCTCGATGAGATTTGCAAAAAATAGGATGAGGTTGCATGAGTTATCACATCTTTCAAAAAAAAAGTCAATTTGTGTTTTCCAAAAAAAAAAAAATCAAATCAAAATCAAAATCACAAAGAATGCCATGAACATTGTACAATTTTCCATTGCATTGCATTATTGCATACAAAGCCTGCATTTATTGCATTTCAAGATGAAGGTTACATACATCTGTATCCCCGAAAATCATGTTCATATTAGGCAATAAGCGCATAGATGAGAGGCCCTCTCAAAGAGTCAACATCTTGCTTGCTCATAAGGTTAAGGCCCTTCGGTACTTGTACCTATCAGCTCGCCTTCATAGGACTCAAAGTCCTCACATATATCTTTTCCTAGACTATTAAAGTCTCCTTTGCCTTCCAGAGACAATCAAGTCCGTTGGCACGCAGAGACAAATTATGGTCATCTGCCTCTTTTCAAAGACTTCAAAGTCTTTCGCTCAAGACTATTAAAGTCTTCCTTTGCCATCCAAAGACAAGCAAGTCCGTTGGCATGCAGAGACCATCATGGTCATCCGCACCTTTTTTTCTATCTAGAGACAATCAAGTCCGATGGCATGTGGAGACCATCATGGTCATCCGCACCCTTTTTGCTATCCAGAGACAATCAAGTCCGATGGCATTTGGAGACCATTATGGCCATCCGCTTTCATTGTTTTCAAGACTATTTTAGTCTCTTTTTCCATCCAGAGACAATCAAGTTTGATGGTGTGCAGAGACAATTATGGTCATTTGCTGCCTCTTTACTTTCCAAAAATGATAATGTCTTCAAAAGGCAACAATGCCTTCTTTTACTTTCTAAAGACAACAATGTCTTCAAAAGGCGACAATGCCTTCTTTTCATTTTGAAGACGACAATGTCTTCAAAAGGCGATAATGTCTTCTTTTTCATTTCGAAGGCGACAATGCCTTCTTTTTCATTTCGAAGACGACAATGCCTTCTTTTTCATTTCGAAGACGACAATGTCTTCAAAAGGCGACAATGCCTTCATCTACATTTCGAAAATGATAATGTCTTCAAAAGGTGACAATGCCTTCATCTACATTTCGAAGATGACAATGTCTTAAGCCATTCATGCTTTCAAAAGGCAACAATTCCTTTGTTTACGCTTTCAAAGACGACAATGTCTTCATCACAAAGACTTCAATGTCTTTTGTCCTTGTGCTTCATAGGACTCGACGTCCTCTGTGTCTATGCTTTTAAAAAGAAAAAATAAAAATAATAGAAAATGAAAATATAAAAAAAGGAGAAAACGAAAAGGAAGAACTTCAATGTCTTCATGCTTCCTCAGTTTCACTGCTTGGGCCTCCTCTAGTGGCCGGTCGGATGGTGAGATCGCTCGAATGAAATTAGTGTCTTTGTCTTTACTTCCCTTTTATTTCCAATAAAAGATAAGTAAAGAGGGGCAACTTTCATACCCTAATTTCGTCTGGGGACCTTCATTTGCTAACGTTTTGATTCTTGCTAACCGAATTAAGATGCTTTGTAGAAGCAAGCTTCATGATGATGAATCAAGTATGAATCAAGTAGTTTTGATGATGACAAAAAGCCCAAAAGAATGATTTCAAGATTGAGTCAACAAGTTCAAGATAAAGATTAATTTCAAGATTCATTAGAAGAAATCAAGAAGATTCAAGATTCAAGAGAAGATGATTTCAAGATTCAAGAAAAGACATCAAGAAGAATCAAGATTCAAGAGAAGATGAATTCAAGATTCAAGAGAAGAAATCAAGAAGCAACAAGTCAAGACTTCACAAGGGAAGTATTGAAAAGAATTTTTCAAAAACCAAACATAGCACAGTTTTGTTTTACAAATGAGTTTTCTCAAATTTTTCTAAGTTACCAAAGTATTTACTCTCTGGTAATCGATTACCAGTGATAAAATTTGATTTCAAAAAGATTTTAACTGAATTTCCAATGTTCCAAATGATTTTTAAATGGTGTAATCGATTACAATACATTGGTAATCGATTACCAGTGTATCTGAACGTTGAAATTCAAATTCAATTGTGAAGAGTCGCATCTTTTCATAAAATGCATTGTGTAATCGATTACATGATTATGGTAATCGATTACCAGTGACAAGTTTTGAATAAAAGGTCAAGAGATGTAACTCATGACATGATTTTCTCAAGGTTATAACTCTTCCAATGGTTTTCTTGACTAGACATGAAGAGTCTATAAAACCAAGACCTTGACTTGCATTCAAAACAACTTCTTGAACAACTTTTGAGAAACCTTTAAACCTTTACAACCTTTACAATTCTTTAAGAATTCTTTCCTACTCATCTTTCTTCTTCTTCCTTTGCCAAAAAGCTTTCTAAGTTTTCTGTTTTCCAAACTTTGTTCTTCTGCAAGTGAAAATTTTGTAAAAAACAAAAGTATGCTATATCTTTTCATTTTCTTCTCCCTTTGCCAAAAATAATTCAACAAGGACTAATCGCCTGAATTCTTTTTGTGTTTCTCTTCTCCCTCTTCCAAAAGAATAGAAGGACTAACCGCCTAAATTATTTTGTGTCTCCCTTCTCCCTTTCCAAGAGAATTCAAAGGACTAACCGCCTAAGATATCTTTTGTTTCCCCTTACAAAGATTCAAAGGACTAACCGCCTGAGAATTCTTTGTCTTAACACATTGGAGTGTACATCCTTTGTGGTACAAGTAGAGAGTACATCTACTTAGGTTGTTGTAACTGAGAACAAGAAAGGGTACATCTCTTGTGGATCAGTTCAAGTGGAGGGTACATCAACTTGGTTGTTCAAAGAGAACAAGGGAGGGTACATCCCTTGTGGATCTTTGCCTGTAAAGGATTTTACAAGGTTGAAAGAAATCTCAAGAACTGGTGGTTGCTTGGGGACTGGATGTAGGCACGGGTTGTTGCCGAACCAGTATAAAATTCTTGTGTTTGTCTTCTTCTTCCCTACACTTTTTAATTTCCGTTGTGTACTTTACTTTTACGCTTTACTTTTGTTTAAGTTACATAACTTAGTAGTAAAGCCTAATTGAATCTAGTAACATTAAGAAGGATAAGTTTTACTTAGTCAAGGTACATTAATAATTAATTCAACTCCCCCCCCCTTCTTAATTATTCCAAGGCCACTTGATCCAACATGCTTAACACCAATTGTCATCCAATCCGTAGGATTTTGTGACGTTTCAAAAGGAAATGTGCAAAATACTCAAAAGGAGGGCAAAAGGGTCACTTTTGGGGCATTTTTCAGCCCCTGAGCCACCAAGATAACTTCATAATGAAGTAACCAGCTCGCCTGAGCGAGCAAGATTGCTTTTGAATGAAGTTATCAGCTCGCTTGGGCGAGCTACTTTCAGCCCAAATGCCTTATTTTGCTGTAAATAGACATGGGAAGGCTGAAGTAAAGGGTCCCTAAGTTCCCAGAGGTCTAGAAAGAAGAAGAAAGAAGAGAAAACAAGGCTGAAACGCTTCCGAATCGCATCCGTGATCGATTCCTACTCCTTTCGTCGTTCGTTCTTTGGTCGTTCTTCGTTCGTTCTTCATTCTTCATCCGGTTAGTGCTTGTCTTTAAGGATTTGAATTTGATTTATGGACCCTTAGGGGTTCCCTTTATTGTTTGTGCATCTTCATCTCCTTCTTCAATCATCGGTGATCTTTTTCTTTGTTTAAAGCGAGTTTCAACCGATCGTTCATACCGTAATTTTGTTTAATCACCATTAAAATAAAATTCAACCGATCGTTTATGTTGTAATCTCACTTAATCTCTGTTTAAATGAATTTCAACTGATTGTTTAGTTTGTGATTTGACTTAGTCACTGTTTAAATAAATTTCGACCGATCGTTTGTGTCGTAAACTATTTTCAGCAATGTAAAATAAGTGTTAAATGGTCATTAATGTCGCAAGTTATCTTAAAAAGGGAATTGAAGATTAGTGAGCCAAAACCAAATAAAACCAACTCATAAACTTCTTCATTTCATAAAAAAAAATCAAGAGATCGTTCAAAGGTCCAACGCCTTAACGATTCTCTCCTTTCAAAAACAAAGAGATCGTTTCAAGGTCCAATGCCTTAACAATTCTCTCCTTTCAAACTTGAGGTCGTTTCAAGGTCCAATGCCTTAAATGACTTTTGTCCACAATTAAAATCAGTCTTTCAAAAAAGATAAAATCAATGTAACAAACAAACCTTTAGTTCTTAAAGAACTACGTAGGCCTGATTTCCTCATCACACCCGAGGATACATAGGAGCAAGGGAAACACCCTTGTCGACTCCAAAAAAGTAAAAACATAAAAAGGGAAAATAAAGATAAAAAGGGAAAATAAATAATATTGAAGTCATGATTTGCACACTCGATTAGAGGCTGTCGTCCCTTGTGATAGGCGCGTGGGGTGCTAATACTTTCCCCGTGCGTAAATGACTCCCGAACCCTCATTTTCAAAATACGCAGACCCTCGACCTTTTCCTTTTTTGGTTTTTCCGACGTTTTCCTCGAATAAACGTTGGTGGCGACTCCACGCATTTTCCTTCAATGGAGGACGCACCTTTGGCCCATCCGAGTGGCCTTTTCACGCCCTCGTCAAAGGGTAGGTTGCGACAATCACCCATTAGGGTTTATGACCTTGGAGATATGGAATCTACATTCTAGAATTGGGTTATGCTTTAGGAGATAATGGACGGGTTGGGAATGAAAATCACTGGATCTTAAAGCCCGTTAGATAAAAAAAGTTAAAAAATATTAAATAATTTCATGTATAACAACAACAACAACAACAACAACAACAATAACAACAGACATGAAATAACATTTATGTGTATATGATAGAATATTCTGTAAGTCTAATAGATTTCTCATGGTAAATTAATAGAGACCTTATTATAAATTTATAATTAATATAGAACTCAATTAAAAAAATAAAATATAAGGACCTAATTAAAATTTTTGTAACAGCATGAGGACCTTGGGGACTAATTTAACCTATATAATATAAAGAGAAAAAGGGACTTGAAACAACATGAACAAATAGTCAAGATTTTACCTTTATGATAGTTGTCATATAACTGCACAAAAAATAACTAAGGTAGTGAAATTATAAATGAAAAAAATGCACCAAGGATACCCTTGAAAAAAATAGAATAAATAATAACAAACATTAGTTTTCGATATCCACTTTATATTTCTCAACAAATTCATGGTGCTTTTATTGATGCAAGAACTTTTCTGTTTACTAAAAAAGAGTCACAACTATAAGTTAACTCAAATATAGATAAGCAAGACTCTTTATATATCAAACTCCTAGTGCATAATGAGGGATTGAGAATAAGAAAGTGTAAATTCTTGGGGAAAAAACAAGGAATGAGTAAATCCATAAACTGTTCAAAATTAAAAGAGATGACTCAAAATATTTTTAAAAAAATGAGGTAAACAAATACACACCATCTATTCCACACCAATAATAATTTGAAAAATAAAAGAAAAAAAACCTACCCCATGTAAAAAAAAAAAAAAAAAAAAAAGACATCCACATCCACCATATACATCACCATCTGAAAAAATAAAAATAAGAATGTTAGAACAATTTGATTTAACATCAAGATTAAAAGCAAAAACTGTTGCATGTAAAAAAAATGAAGCCCAGATCCAACGCTTACATCATTATCTGAAAAAAGAAAAACAATGTCAGACTAAATAAATAATAAGCATGATCATTAGATGATAAGAATAAAATAGTAAAATGTAGAAGCAAATAAAAAAATATATTTTCATGAAACAACAGAAAAAGGTAGAAGAAGGAATTACTTATAATACAATTTTCATTTTCATAATTTATAGAGAATTAGAAAAAAAGGAATTTATAAAAGAAACAAATCAGAATCTTGCATGAATAAATAAAATATGGGTATTAGTTATAAAAATTATGCTGAAAATCTGCATTAAAATAATTTTAGTGCTGATTGACGTAAAATTTAATTTCAAATTGTAAATTTTGTCAATGGTTAATTTGAATCGTCGTATGTTTAATCACCACATAAATGTATTATTGTGTTTGTTTTTAAAAAGATATTAATTTGAATTTGAATTCAGTTTGTAATCGAACCCAAACAGTTACGGAGCACAAGTAGATGTTATGTGTTATCTAAATCTTAAGAAGTTGTTTAGTTTCGTCAGGTGTCATTGGAACCTGTATTTGAATTTGGTTTGTAACAGAAGGAGAATGAACAACATATCAATAACAACAAAAAAGGCATAAATCCCGAGTTGAAAAAAGGAGCCAATGTTGCCAGAGAAGGAGGAGGGGTCTCTCAGGTAACACCTCATCCCTTCCTTCTCCTCTCTTTCTCCCTTCTTCTCTCCTTCACTCTTCCTTTCCCTCATCTTCTTCTCTTTCATTTTTTCTTTTTTCCTTTTTGTGGTCTACTGTTGTTTTCTTTTTGCTTATTTTTTTGTTGTTATTTTCCATCATCATTATCTTCCTCATTCTGGTTGTGCTTGTACAGTTTTTTTTGTTGGTTTTGCAATCCATGGCGCTCCACCGCACCTCTCTGTCACCGTGGGGCTAGCCCTCGCTGTGACGGTCTCCCCCCGCCAGGGCCAGTGTTAGTCAGTGAATACGACTAACTTTTGTGTATAAAACTTGTGTAAATTGTATCAAACTCTTCCAATTTATGGTTATTTTGTAGTGTTATAAGTATTTTCTGTTAAGTATAGGTAATAAATACTTAGTACTTCCATTTTGTGTGTTTAATAATCATTTTCTCTCAATTTCAGGTTAATTAGGCAAGCTTTGAAAAGTGTTGTTTTTCACCTTCTCGCTAAGCCAATATGCTGGCTTAGCGAGCGTCCGCTAAGCGTAACACTCATGGGCTAAGCACGAGGAAGACTCTGGAAAAAGATCAGTTGTACAGGTTCGCTAAGCGCACTGCTTCATCTCACTAAGTGCACCACTTCAGTTCATCCGCTAAGCGAGAAAGGCACGCGCTAAGCCAAACAAGTTTTATACTACTTGTGCGATCTGGTGCACTTGTCGGAAGTCGAACAAGTTTTTGGCGCCGTTGATGGTGAACTTCTTTTTATTTGGGAAGTTAGTTCGTCTTTAGGTGTCTATTCTTTATTTGTTATTCATTGATTGTTTTTGTGAATATTTGTTCTTAATTCCTATTTGTCTTTTCTTGTTAAATTGGATAACCGCTATTCTGTTAGTATTCTGCATGTATAGATTCTCCTGCAGGTGATCTAGTTATTCCTAAATAAGGCAACTCTTTCACCGCTATATCATGAAGATTATTATCTCAATTCCATTAATGAATTGTGATTTAGCCGGAGGAGAGCATCGCAAGGACAGTTGTTATTTTTATTCTATAAATAACTTTGACCGAAAACAGGAACCGGTCATGTACGATTACCATGAGAAAGAAAGAGCCCCTGATCTTGAAAGTATTTTGGAGACTTCATGACATACCAAGCTAGCTCTAAAGGTTACTATTATTTTATGCAACAACAGGGAACTCAATTTGAAAGGAACCAGTCTTCTGCAGGTTACCAATGGGAGTCATACTGACAATCTGATTATCACAATAAAGCAGAAGGAGTTATTAATCTGGATGATCTGTTAATGCAATTCAAAGATACTGTAGAGTCAATACAACAAGCTTTTAGAAGAACTGAAACTCATATTAGCAAGTCGGTGGATGACATGACTAATGTTGTAGCCATGAAAGAGGAAGAGCATGCAGAGATTGAAATACATCAAGAAAGCATTCGTCAAGTTACCTCCATCCATCATCAAATGACCAATGAAGAGGAAAAGCCTGAAGTCTCCAATACTCCAGAATATCCCTACTTGGCCATTGTTGGCTATGTTGGAGGGAAAGATAAAGGTAGATTGGAACTCAACGTGGAGGATCAAAAGATCTCTTTTGACCTCTTTGAGGCCATGAAACACTCAGATATGGGTGATGCCTGTTTCGAAGAAGAAGAGCTGGAGCAAGAAATAACATTATTAGCCTCAACCATGGTACTACAGTCTCCTTTGGAAAAAGAACCTGGCTATGGGAGAGATTGCTTAGCTTGTGATGAAGAGCTTGATGATTCAAAAGACAGTTGTGTTGACCAGGTGGTTTTTGAAGAATTGGAAAAATTGAGACCAGCAAAATTAAAGACCCTTCCAGCACATTTAAAGTATGTATTCTTGGAAGAAGATGAGACCAAACCTGTTATAATTAGCAACTCTTTGAAGAAAGAAGAAGAAGAAGATCAACTGTTGCAGATTCTAAAACGACGTAAAGTGGCTATTGGTTGGCACATTTCTGATCTAAAAGGAATCAGTCCATCATATTGTATGCACAAAATCAATTTGGAAGCCAATTATAAGCCTGTGCGACAACCCCAGAGAAGATTGAATCCTATAATGAAGGAGGAAGTAAGAAAAGAAGTACTCAAGTTATTAGAGGCAGGCCTTATCTATCCAATTTCAGACAGCTCATGGGTTAGTCCTGTTCAAGTTGTTCCAAAAAAAAGGAGGGATGGAAGTAATAAGAAATGATCGAAATGAACCAATTCCTACCAGAATAGTCACAGGATGGAGAATGTGCATTGATTATAGAAAGCTTAATGAAGCCACAAGAAAAGATCACTACCCGTTTCCCTTCATAGATCAAATGCTTAAGAGACTTGCAAGGCAATCTTTCTACTATTTTTTGGATGGATACTCGGGTTACAATCAAATTGCAGTAGATCCTCAGGACCAAGAAAAGACAGTGTTCACATGTCCCTTCGGTGTTTTTGCTTATCGCCGCATGCCATTCGGGTTATGTAATGCCCCCGCTACTTTTCAAAGATGTATGATGGCTATTTTTGCTGACATGGTAGAAAAATGTATTGAAGTCTTTATGGATTATTTTTCAGTTTTTGGTGCATCTTTTGAGAACTGTTTAGCAAATCTAGAGAAAGTGTTACAACGCTATGAAGAATCCAATCTGGTGCTTAATTGGGAAAAATGTCACTTTATGGTTCAAGAAGGCATTATGCTGGGACACAAGATTTCTAAAAAAGGAATTGAGGTGGATAAAGCTAAATTAGATGTTATTGATAAGCTCCCACCCCCAGTCAATGTGAAAGGCATACGCAGTTTTTTGGGTCATGCAGGATTTTATCGGCGATTCATTAAAGACTTGTCCAAAATTGCTAAACCCTTAAGCAATCTTTTGAACAAGGAAGTTGTGTTTGTATTTAATGAAGAGTGTCTAGAAGCCTTTAACATTCTCAAAGCTAAACTGGTTTCTGCTCATGTGATTACCTCACCAGACTAGGGGCAAGAGTTTGAATTGATGTGTGATGCAAGCGATTATGCAGTAGGTGTTGTACTTGGGCAGCGGAAAGGCTGAATGTTCCTACCATCTATTATGCTAGCAAAGTTTTGAATGATGCTCAGATTAACTATGCCACCACCGAAAAAGAATTAATGGCAATTGTGTTTGCACTTAAGAAATTTCGGCCTTATCTGGTAGGATCAAAGATAGTAATTTACACTGATCACGCAGCAATTAAATACTTGTTGCGTAAAGTTGATTCTAAGCCACGATTGATCAGATGGATATTACTGCTTCAAGAATTTGATTTGGTCATCAAGGACAAGAAAGGGTCCGAAAATGTAGTAGCAGATCACCTATCCAGATTGGTGAATGAGGATGTCACTTCAAAGGAAGCTGAAATAAGAGATAAGTTCCCTGATGAATCTTTGTTTTCAATTGTAGGGAGACCCTGGTTGGCTGATATGGCTAATTTTAAAGCAGCAGGGGTCATACCTAAAATCTCAATTGGCAGCAGAGAATTAGGTTCTTCTATGATGCTCGACATTACATTTGGGATGACCCACACTTGTTCAAAATAGGTGCAGATAATCTCCTTCGGAGATGTGTGACAAGTGAGGAGGCTAAGGGCATATTGTGGCATTGTCACAATTCACCATATGGCGGGCATTATGGCGGAGGCAAAACAGCAGCCAAGGTCTTACAGTCAGGATTTTTTTGGCCAACACTTTTTAAAGATGTTCATCATCATGTCTTGAAGTGTGACCAATGTCAGAGAATGGGGGGAATTTCCCGAAGAAATGAGATGCCTCTGCAAAACATCATGGAAGTGGAAGTTTTTTATTGTTGGGGTATTTATTTCATGGGTCCATTTCCTTCATCCGCAAGGAATGAATATATTCTGGTGGTTGTTGATTATGTGTCTAAATGGGTGGAAGCTATGGCCACTTCAAGGAATGATGCTAAGACACTGGTGAAATTTATCAAGAAGAACATTTTTTCTCGATTTGGGGTACCTCGAATATTGATGAGTGATGGTGGTTCACACTTCTGTAATACTTAACTTCAAAAGGTATTGGGTCAATACCATGTGAATCATAGAGTGGCGTCCCCCTACCATCCGCAAACTAATGGGCAAGTCGAAGTATCCAACAGAGAATTAAAGAAAATTCTAGAAAAAACAGTGTCATCAACCAGGAAAGATTGGTCAGCCAAATTGGAAGATGCATTGTGGGCTTACAGAACTGCATACAAAACTCCAATTGGTCTGTCTCCTTTTCAACTAGTTTATGGCAAATCATGTCATTTACCGGTTGAAATGGAACACAAGGCATATTGGGCTCTAAAATTTCTGAACTTTGATGAGAAGGCGTCCAAGGAGCACAGAAAGATCCAAATGTTGGAGCTAGAAGAAATGCAATTAACAGCTTATGAATCCTCACGACTTTACAAAGAAAAAGTCAAGACGTATCATGATAAGAAATTGTTAAAGAGAGAATTCAAACCAGGACAAGAGGTGCTACTTTTTAATTCAAGATTGAAATTATTTCCTGGTAAGCTGAAATCCAAATGGTCTGGACCTTTTATTATTAAGAAAGTTTGATCTTATGGTGCAATAGAGCTATATGACCCACAATCTCAGAATCCGGATAGAACATGGGTTGTAAATGGCCAGAGGTTAAAATTGTATCATGGTGAAGAGTTTACAAGGACACAAGGCACTGTCCATTTGATCACCCAGTGAGATAAAAGTGTCAAGCTAATGACGTTAAAGAAGCGCTTCCTGGGAGGCAACCCAGTTTTAATTTCTGCTATTTTTGTTTTTCATGCATATATCATGTGGAACTTTCTTTTTAATCTGTACTTTGGAGTATATCAGCTTATCCTTGAATGTTAAACATAAGGGTTTCAATTTCTTGGAAAAAGGACTGAAAAATAACTTAGAAAACATTTTTTTCTAAAAAAAACAGTCCTTTCGCTAAGCGCAAGCCTCGCGCTAAGCGCATCTCTATTCATGCACTAAGCCGCAAGTCTCAAGCGCTTAGCGCTCAACCCTTGCATTTGAGGCTAATTTGGTTTGCTAAGCTGGCCGAGGATGAGCTAAGCCAACTTCAATTTGATCTGAATTCGGCTAAGCTTCAGCCTGATTGCTAAGCGACATCTTATCCTTGGCTAAGCGTGACCCAGTGTCGCCAAGCGCAATTCCTTACAGCCATAACTGGGGTTCATAAAGCTAAGCACCAGTCATGGCAGCTAAGCTGAATTCCTTGCAGCAATGTGAGCGCTAAGCGAGGCCTGATCTGTAGAAGCAAAGACTTTGACTTTGATGCTTTCATGATGCCATATGAACATGCGTTTCCCAAGTTAAGATCAAGACAAAAATCCAAGAGATTCAAGATACATCATCAAGAAGATCTCTAGTGATTTAGGGAGGGAATTCCAAAATGAAACAACAAGAGGTTTGGCCAAGAAATTTAAGCTAAAATGTCCTTTTCAAGAGATTTACTCTCTAGTAATCGATTACCAGAGGATGTAATCGATTACTAGTGGCCAAAATGATTTATAATAGCTATTAGAAATTTGAATTCAAATTTTACACTGCATAATCGATTACACATGGATGGTAATCTATTACCAGCAGTTATTGAACGTTTTAATTTAAATTTTAAAGCCTGTAATTGATTACACAAGTCTTGTAATCGATTACCAGAGGAGATTTTCAGAAAATAATTTCCAAGAGTCACATCTATCTAAAAGGTTTTTGAATGGCCATCAAAGGTCTATTTATATGTGACTTGGAACATGAATTTGCTTAGAGTTTTTCAGAACAAAAAGGTCTTATCCTCTCAAAAAGCAAAATCATCGTATCCTCTTAAAAATTCCTTGGCCAATACACTTGTAATTCAATAAGGAATTATTTGAGTGCTCAATTGTTCAATCTATCTCTTTCAAGAGAGATTTCTTCTTCTTCTCTTCATCTTATTTCTGAAAAGGGATTAAGAGACTGAGGGTCTCTTGTTGTAAAGAAATCTGAACACAAAGGAAGGGTTGTCCTTGTGTGGTTCAGATCTTGTAAAGGGCTTTCACAAGATAGTGGAACTCTCAAGCGGGTTGCTTGAGGACTGGATGTAGGCACAAGGTGTGGCCAAACCAGTATAAATCTGAGTTTGCAATCTCTCTTCTCTTAAACTCTTTTATTGATTATTGCTTATTACTTCTATTCAGTAAGATTAATTTGCATTATTATTTAGGGGTTCATTTTGAAAGGAATCTTAGGATTTGGGTTAAAATCAAAATAGAATTAATAATTAGGAAAAGTTTGTGATATCTTAATTCAACCCCCCCCCTTCTTAAAATATCTGAGGCCACTTGTCTAACAAGTGGTATCAGAGCTTCATTCTTGTATAAATTTTAAAAGCTTCAAGAATAATTGCCTCAGCAAACTTCTTATTCCCAGAAGGAAATTCAATAAATGGGCCTCCTATTTTTAATGGAGAGGGTTACCACTACTGGAAAACCCGAATGCAAATTTTCATTGAGGCAATAGACTTAAACATTTGGGAAGCCATAGAAGTTGGACCTTACATACCCACCATGGTGGCTGGAAATGCAACAATAGAGAAACCTAGAGAAGAGTGGACTAAAGATGAAAAAAGATTAGTGCAGTACAATTTAAAGGCTAAAAACATCATTACTTCTGCCCTAGGAATGGATGAATATTTTAGGGTTTCAAATTGTAGGAGTGCTAAGGATATGTGGGACACTCTACAAGTTACACATGAGGGAACAACTGATGTCAAACGATCTAGGATAAATACTTTAACTCATGAGCATGAATTATTTAGGATGAAGACAAATGAAAGTATACAAGACATGCAGAAAAGATTCACACATATAGTGAATCATCTTGCATCATTAAGAATAATTTTTCCAAACGAGGATCTCATAAATAAAGTGCTAAGATGTCTAAGTAGAGAGTGGCAACCAAAAGTAACAGCCATCACAGAATCTAGAGATTTGTCTATTATGTCTCTTGCTACACTATTTGGAAAATTACAGGAACATGAGATGGAGTTGCAAAGACTAAATCAACATGAAGAAAATGATAAGAAGAAGAAGGGAATTGCTCTTAAAGCCTCATCTTCAATCCAAGAGGGAAATGACATAGAAGATTCAATTGACTTAGATGAAGATGAAGATCTTAGCCTCTTTGTCAAAAGATTCAACAAACTTATTAGAATTAGATGAAATCGAAGAAGACAAAACTTCAAACCTAAAAGAAGGACTGAAGAGTCATTTCAAGTCCCAACGTGCTTTGAGTGCAATCAACCCGGACATCTGAGGGTTGGTTGTCCAATCTTTAAGAAAAAGATAGAGAAGTCTAAAAAGAAGACTATTGGAGATAAGAAGGCAAAGAAGGCCTATATCACATGGGATGATAACGACTTAGAATCGTCTGATGATTCTGAAAAAGAAATGATTAATCTATGTCTAATGGGCAAAAATTATGAAAGCAACGAAGAGGTAACATCTTTTAACAAATCTATCTCTTTTGATGAGTTACAAGATGCATTTGCTGAATTACATAGTGAATAAATTAAACTAGCAAAACTTTTTTCTTCATCTAAGAAAACAATTTCAGATTTAGAGAAAGAAATTTCAAAATTAAATAAAGAAATAGATCTTCTTAAAACCAAAGTTTCAATCTCTAAATCTAGTGATAAAGTTCATGTTTCTACCATAACTAATGAAAAAGTAAATTCATGTAAATGTTGTAGCAAATATGTAGAAGAAATTAAAAATTTGAAAAACTCACTTGCAAAATTTTCTATTGGCAAGAATAACCTAGATGTCATATTCGGAAATCAAAGATGTATTCTTGATAAAGCAGGAATTGGATACAAACCAGAAAAACAACAAAAGTTTTACAAAAGTTTCTTTTCTTTTTCACAAAAATATAATTCTCCTTTTATTACATGTTTTTATTGTGGAAGAAAAGGACATGGCACATCTACATGTTATTTTAAGAAAAATTGCAACAATATCAAAATGATATGGGTCCCAAAAGGATCTTTAGTTAATACTAACACACAAAGACCCAATAAAGTTTGGGTACCTAAGTCACAAACTTGATCATGTAGGTATCTTTGAAGAAGAAATGGTACATAGATAGCGGTTGTTCAAAACATATGACGGGAGATTCATCAAAGTTCACACATATCTCTCCCAAGAAAAGTGGGCATGTTACTTATGGTGACAACAACAAAGGTAGAATTCTTGGAGTTGGAAAAATAGGTACGAATTCTTCAAACTCCATTGAAAATGTTCTACTTGTTGAAGGCCTTAAGCACAGCTTGCTTAGTGTTAGTCAATTATGTGATAAGGGCTATCTAGTATCATTTGATTCTCAGAAATGTCTTATAGAACATAAGCATGACATTAATATAAAGCATGTAGGACATAGAGTCAATAATGTTTATATGATAGACTTAAGCCAAAAACTAGATAATAATAAATGTTTTCTTAGCAAAGATGATGATTCATGGCTATGGCATAAACGTATTGCTCACATAAACATGGAACATTTAAATAAATTAATTTCAAAAGATTTAGTTGTTGGTTTGCCTAAATTGAAATTTGAAAAAGATAGATTATGTGATGCATGTCAAAAGGGAAAACAAACTAGAGTTTCTTTCAAATCCAAAAACATTGTTTCTACTACCCAACCATTACAATTGTTACACATGGATTTGTTTGGTGCCTCTAGAATTATGAGTTTTTGTGCCTCTAGAATTATGAGTTTTGGTGGAAGCTATTATGCACTTGTCATTGTTGATGATTATTCTAGACCTACTTGGACACTATTTATCACTCATAAGAATGATGCATTTCAAGCATTTAAAAAACTTGCAAAAGTTATTCAAAATAAGAAAAATATCAAAATTATATCTATTAGAAGTGATCATTGGGGTGAGTTTGAAAATAAAGAATTTGATCTATTTTGTGAAAAGCATGGCATTGAACCTAACTTTTCTGCACCTAAAACCCCTCAACAAAATGGAGTTGTTGAAAGGAAAAATAGGTCTTTGGAAGAAATTGCTAGAACCTTATTAAATGATACTCCTCTTCCAAAATATTTTTGGGCTGAAGCCGTTAATACTGCATGCTATATCATGAATAGGGCTTTAATAAGACCCATTTTAAAGAAAACCCCATATGAACTATTCAATGGTAGAAAACCAAACATATCATCTTCATGTTTTTGGTTGTAAATGTTTTGTATTAAACAATGGGAAAGAAAACTTAGGAAAGTTTGATGCTAAGTCAGATGAAGGAATTTTCCTTGGATATTCTTTGAATAGTAAGACCTATAGAATATATAATAAGAGAACAATGACAATTGAAGAATCAATTCATGTTTCCTTTGATGAGTCTAATGCTATTTCTCCAAGAAAGGATATTTTAGATGATATTGCAGAATCTTTAGAATAAATGCACATTCATGGACAAGATTCTAAAGGAAAAGGAGAAGGAAGCAATGAAGATCCTCCAGTAGAAGTCAAAGAAAATAATAATCTTCCAAGAGAGTGGAAAGCTTCAAAAGATCATCCCCTTGACAGCATTCTTGGTGACATCTCAAAAGGGGTAACAACTAGACATTCTCTTAAAGATTTATGCAATAATATGGCTTTTGTGTCTATGATTGAACCTAAAAATATAAATGAAGCCATAATAGATGATCATTGGATAGTTGCTATGCAAGAAGAACTAAATCAGTTTGAGAGAAATAATGTGTGGGAACTAGTAGAGAAACCTGAAAACTACCCCATCATAGGAACAAAATGGGTATTTAGGAATAAGTTAGATGAACATGGCGTAATCATTAGGAATAAGGCTAGATTAGTTGCAAAAGGATATAATCAAGAAGAGGGTATAGATTATGAAGAAACATATGCTCCAGTTGCAAGATTAGAAGCCATTAGAATGCTTTTAGCTTATGCATCCATAATGAATTTTAAGCTTTATCAAATGGATGTTAAAAGTGCTTTTCTAAATGGCTTAATTCAAGAAGAAGTATATGTTGAACAACCCCCAGGTTTTGAAATTTCAGATAAGCCAAATCATGTTTATAGATTGAAAAAGGCTTTATATGGTTTGAAACAAGCCCCTAGGGCATGGTATGAGCGCCTGAGTAAGTTCCTTTTAGAAAAGGATTTCTCTAGAGGAAAAGTAGATACTACTCTCTTCATAAAGAGAAAATCACATGATATTTTATTGGTTCAAATTTATGTTGATGATATTATTTTTGGATCTACTAATGAATTATTGTGCAAGGAATTCTCTCATGACATGCAAAGTGAATTTGAAATGTCAATGATGGGAGAACTTAATTGCTTTCTTGGATTACAAATTAAACAAACCAAGGATGGAATTTTTATCAATCAATCCAAGTACTGCAAAGAGTTAATTCACAGATTCGACATGGAAAATGCTAAGCACATGGCTACACCAATGAGCACTGCTTGTTATTTAAATAAAGATGAAACCGGTCAGTCAATAGATGTTAAACAATATCAAGGTATGATCGGATCTCTTCTTTATTTATCTGCTAGCAGACCTGATATAATGTTTAGTGTGTGTATGTGTGCTAGATTTCAATCAAATCCCAAACAGTCACACCTTAGTGCCGTTAAAAGAATCATAAGATATTTATTAGGTACTATGAATATAGGTTTATGGTATCCTAGAAATTCCACATGCACATTAATAGGATACTCTGATTCAGACTTTGCCAGTTCTAAAACAGATAGAAAGAGTACAAGTGGAACTTGTCAATTCATTGGGTCTGCTCTAGTCTCTTGGCATAGTAAGAAACAAAACAGTGTTGCTTTATCCACTACAGAAGCGGAATATATTTCTGTCGGCAGTTGTTGTGCACAGATTTTATGGATGAAGCAACAACTCTCTGATTATGGAATCCTTCTTGACCATATACCCATTAGGTGTGATAATACAAGTGCAATCAATCTCTCCAAAAATCCAGTTCAACACTCTAGAACCAAGCATATAGAAATTAGGCATCATTTTCTAAGAGATCATGTTCTTAAGGGAGATTGTGTGCTAGAATTTGTTGATACAAAGAATCAGTTTGCTGATATCTTTACAAAACCTCTCCCCAAAGAAACATTCTTTGCCATTAGAAGAGAATTAGGTCTCTTAGATGTTAGTGATTTGGATAAATAAGGATTGATTGATTGAAACATCTATGCTTAATGATTGATTGTTTGTGTTAAGTATGTTATTTTACTTGATTTTGCTTAACTACTAGAAATTCTTGTTATTATGTTTGATTGATGTATTATTGTGTGATTGATGCTTGATTGATTGAATTAAATACATATGAGTGTTGATGATTGATATAGTTAGATGTTTTTAGCATAGACATAGATAATTTTTAGAGGAACAAGCCTAGTTAGTGTTCTGGTAATCGATTACCATTACGTGTAATCGATTACACAAGAATAGACAGCCTATAATCGATTGCAACATCCTGTAATCGATTACCAGAAGGCTAAGCGCTCCTGTAATCGATTACCAAACCTTGTAATCGATTACATAACGTCATCTTCTATAAATACTCATGTAAACCAGTAGCACTATGCAGCCACACTCCTCTCGACGTGCCTCTTTTTCCATAATCTTCAAACCTTCATATCTCCCTCAATTCTTAAACAAATCACATCCCACAAAGCCCAATCTTCATCATTTTCACTCCTCTTTCGATTCCACCAATTGAAATTCTTTAAAACTTCATCAAATGGCAGAATCGTCGAAGAAGCTAAAGGGAACGTCCTCCACCACCGCTGCTGCTAGCCATCACCGCCACAGACCATCTGAAGCACCCACAGCACCAATTCCCCCTTCATTGTCATCTCCATGATCATCTACTCTATTTTCTTCAGATGATCAACATCTACAGTACACTTCTCAATTTTCTTCTAGGATCATCTTAGACCCTAAGTACCTAGACATAGACTTCTTTAATGATGAGACATTTGACGGTTATCAAGTTTTTCAAAACTCTGGATTAGTTGATTTTATGTCCTTAAAATTGTCTTATTATCCTGAACTAGTTAGAGTCTTTTACAGTATTTTAAAAAATTCAGGATGGTATTATTCGTTCTGAGGTGCATGGTATTTCTATGATCATTGATCAATCTCTGTTCTTTTCATTAACTAGATTACCCAGTCAAGGTGCACCTTTTGAGGGCACCATTGTTGATGACTGGAAGTTTAACTATTCAAGTCATGATGCTCGCCATATGGTCTGTAATGACCAGGCTGATATGACTGGTAGATTGTTGGCCGGATCATTAACCTTTGATTGTCGCATCATGCACTATATTATCGTTAGAATTTTGCTTCCCTGTTCTTCTAATCTGGCTCAAGCCTCTGAGGAGGACTTGATTTTGATATGGGCTTTCCTTTCTGGTCATCAAATCAACTGGGCTCACTTGGTTAGGTATCGAATGCATAAGGCATTATAGGCCAATGCACCTCTTCCGTATCCTCAATTGGTCACCCTTTTTCTCCGTCATTTTCAAATTCCTCTTGATGATGAACCTTTTGTTCAAGTCAAGAGATCTTTTGCTATAGGTGCTGGTGCAGTAACTTCATTTGGTTACTGTAAGGATCGTGATGGACAATGGTTGAAGAAGGACGAGCTACCTCCACAAGACAAGCGTACTCCCTCTCCTCCTCCTCAGCGGGATGATTCCTCAGCCCTTATGAATGAAGTTATTTCGGAATTAAGGGGCCTCCGCACCTATGTTGGCGAACGCTTTGATTCCTTGGATGGTCACTTTGAAGGCATGGATACCCGCATCACCCAGCTTGAAGAGGATGTGACTTATCTTCGGCGATGCTTCGACCTTCCACCACCGTCTTAGTTTTTAGATTATTATTATCTTTTATTGTAATCCATGTATTTGGCTATGCTTTTTAAGTTATCATTTTCTGAACATTCGTTATCTTTCGATATTTGGCACTTAGTATTTTATGATTGGATTATATTTGGTTTTGACTTATGATTGATTATGTGAAATTTAGTTATATCATCTTGTGTTGATTACCACGTACTTTGGCTTTTTTATGTTTCCAAAGGGGGAGAGAAACGGGGTGGTGTAGAAGCTTAGAAAAGTGGTGTAGAAGCTTAGAAATCAAGTGATTAAGTGATCATAAATTCCAAAACATAGGGGGAGTATGAAATGAGTGAATGTAACTTTATATCTTGCATATACTTTGCTTGTATCTTGATTTCAGGAATAAAATTGTCATCATCAAAAAGGGGGAGATTGTAGAAGCAAAGACTTTGACTTTGATGTTTTGATGATGCCATATGAACATGCGCTTCTCAAGTTAAGATCAAGACAAAAATCCAAGAGATTCAAGATACATCATCAAGAAGATCTCTAATGGTTTAGGGAGGGAATTCCAAATTGAAACAGCAAGAGGTTTGGCCAATAAATTTAAGCTAAAATGTCTTTTTCAAGAGATTTACTCTCTGGTAATCGATTACCAGAGGATGTAATCGATTACCAATGGCCAAAATGATTTATAACAGCTATTAGAAATTTGAATTCAAATTTTACACTGTGTAATCGATTACACATGGATGGTAATCGATTACCAATAGTTATTGAATGTTTTAATTCAAATTTTAAAGCTTGTAATCGATTACACAAGTCTTGTAATCGATTACCAAAGGTGATTTTCAGAAAATAATTTTCAAGAGTCACATCTGTCTAAAAGGTTTTTGAATGGCCATCAAAGGTCAATTTATATGTGACTTGGAACACGAATTTGCTTAGAGTTTTTCAGAACAAAAAGGTCTTATCCTCTCAAAAAGCAAAATCAACGTATCCTCTTAAAAATTCCTTGGCCAATACACTTGCAATTCAATAAGGAATTATTTGAGTGCTCAATTGTTCAATCTGAAATTCTGATACAGAGGTCAGATGTCGTACCAGATGTCACGACATCACGCTTCAGAACATGGAGATTATATTTGACTGTATGAACAGATTAAACAAGTAAATAACACAAGAGAATTGTTAACCCAGTTCGGTGCAACCTCACCTACATCTGGGGGCTACCAAGCCAGGGAGGAAATCCACTAAAATAGTGTTAGTTCGAAGATCTAACAGCCACTGTTTACAACCTTCTCACCTAACCACTACCTGTGCAACCTCTACCTAAGAGCCACTCTTAGATATGAGAACCCCTCTCACTCCCTCTCAATCACTCTCCCGTGTTTACAATTAAATCGAATACACACCAGAGATTACTCTCTGAACAAAAGAGATCAACTCCACACACTATAGAGATCAACTCTACACACTCAGGTCCAACACTTGATGTTAGGGTAACATCAAGGTGGCTCACAAAACACTCAAGTCCCAAAACTCACAAAATAACTCTTCAATCCCGGACTTGGTAGAAAACTCGTGCAGCCTTCATGTTTATATAGCTGTGTGCGTATCTGGGCTGCAACAACTTGTGCTGGATGAGATCTATCATTCTCCTGAAAAATCTGCACTTAAAGATCTAAAAGATACAGTTTGATCTTTTAGTTTTTATCTTTAATCTTTAATCCCTGAACGAACTCTTCTAGTTTGTAATTCGAACTTTAATTATCTGAATTTCAGTTCCTAAAGATAGATCATCTAATCTGTTGCTAACTGCACAATAATCTGTTAAAGATATAACAGATTTATGTGTCCAGTATTTTCGGGCAAGATGTCCTGGACATCGTATCCGACATCGTGGATCCTGCAGCTTCACTTCTTTTATCTTGCCTTGTGCATTGTGCAGCAACTCCAGTATTTTCGGGCAGGATGTCCTGGACATTGTATCCGACATCGTGGATCCTGCAGCTTCAATTCTTCATTTGACATTTTATCTTGCCTTGTGCATTGTGCAGCCCGATCTTATTCCTTTACATAACGTTGGACATCATGTGCAGCAACTCCAGCTTTCCTTCATTGTCTAAGTGCTTATGTTTTAACAAAATCTTAGCCAATCTTTTAAAACTCAGTAGAGCTAAGCACTAACAATCTCCCCCTTTGGCAAATTTTGTCTAAAACATACTTAGACACTTCCTGAGCAGGTACGAGCAGTTATGCAAGTGGGATCAGCAACTTTCATTATCAGAGTAATCAAGCACAGCGGTATCTGTAGTGGTAACAGCAAAATTCTGCAAGTTGCAAGTCGTTTCCAGGATGTCAAGACATCTCACGTGACATCAGCTTTCTGCTCCCCCTGTCTCCATGCTCTTATTGCAGCATCTTCTATCAGCTACTAGTCTTTTCCAGGATGTCAAGACATCTCATGTGACATCAGCTTTCTGCTCCCCCTGTCTCCATGCACTTACTGCAGCATCTTCTATCAGCTACTAGTAGTTACAGTAGCTTACATCAGTCATCATCAGCAGCAGCAGTCTCCCCCTCAAAATCATATACATACAACTCCCCCTCAAAATTACGAATCATGCATTCATCGTATCCTACTTCTCATAAATCATGCATAATACTACTATTGCATACATAGTATCCTACTACCATTACTCCCCCTTTTTAGACACAATTTGACAAAAGTAGAATGCATGAACTTAAAGTGCAAATATTACAGACCAATAGTAATCAATTGTTCAAAGGGACATGCCCCTATAACTAGTAAGAGTAAAAAGTAAAAATAAAGGTCTGATGGTCATGGGGTGGCTTCAGAATCATCATCATCTGATTCTGTATCCTCTGCTGCATCTTCCTCTTCCTCAGCTGCTTCTTCTTCTTCCTCAGCTGCTTCTTCTTCTTCTTCCTCAGCTGCTTCTCCATCATCAATGCCACTTTCTGAGAGTCTTTTGATCAGCCGTTCCAGCTCCATTTTCTTCTCTGTGGTGGCTTTGATGGTTGCTTCCAGCACCTTGCATGTGTCCTTGAGTTCAGCAATCAAATCATCCTTGGACACAGCACCTGAAGCAGCAGCTTTCCCTAATGTCGAGACAATGTCTGGGACATGTGTCCCCTCAAACAGTTTGTAATGCAGGGATAGAGGAGATTCTCTCTTCATCACAGAGTCAATGTTGTTTAAGATATTGGGATGTTGACTCAACATAATGCCACACAATACAGTTGGGAAGGCAATGGGTAATTTGACAGCAAAAGATTCTGAATGCTTAACAGTTTGATCAAAAATATAGTTTCCAAAATTAAATTTGGACTTGGTTCCAACAGCATACAGAAATTTACCCAAACCTGTGGCAACAGTGGAAGTGTGATTGGTGGGTACCCAGTTTGCAGCGCCAATCCTATGCAGGATTGCATACTTCACACTTAGCTTCCCTGCAGAAAGCTTCCCTTTCTTTGGCCAATGCTGGACTTGTTTGGCAGTGATTTCCTTGGCAATTTGATGCTCAGAGACAGTAATATCCACCACTCCATCTGTTGGTCTGCCCAGGTATTTGTTGATTACAGCAGGGGAGAATCTAACACATTTTCCTCTGACAAATACTTTTTGATACTCATCACTCTTTCTGTTTGTTATGTCAGAGGGGATGTTGACAATAAATTCCCTGACTAGACTTTCATAGCAATCTCCCAACTTGGTGACAGTTTTCATCAGTCCAGCAGCCTTGATGAGGTCCATGATCTCCTTGCAGTCCAAGGCATTTCTTCCCAGTTCTCTTTCTAAGGCAAGCCTTCGTTGATATACAAATTTCCACCTTTCAACATTGCCAATGGAGTGGAATGAGATGTTGTCCAATGGTGCATCAGGGACATTTCCAGGCACCTTCTTCCCTGAAGTCTTGGCCCTCTTGATGTCGGGAACATCTAGTTCAACATCATCATCAGAATCACATGAGGAAATTTCTTTCCTCTTCTTGGAAGGAATTGCAACTTTGCTCCGTCTGGATGTGGTAGGAGTGATTGGAGTGCTCTTCTTCTGTGCCATAGTCTTGATTCGTCCAGACCTCTTAATGGGGGTTTTTCCTTTTCGGCTTTGTAATCTTTCTGCAATGCCAGGTGCCAACTTGTTGGCAATGGGTTCCTCATCAGATTCTACTTCCTCTAGGTCAATGAGGTCACCTGGAGCAGGTTCTGGTGCCCTTGGTGCAGGGGTTTCCTCTGTGGCTTGATCCTCTTCCTCTGTTGATTCCTCTTCACTGGGTGAAGGGAGGACTTCAGCATTTGGAGTGGAAGATGTTGGAACATCTTTCTCAGCATCAGGCACAGAAACATTTGGGGTGGAGGATGTTGGAACATCTGTATCAGCATCAGGGACAGAAGCATTTTTCAGAATGTTACTCACAATACTGCGGATCTTCTTGTCCATCTCCGTGTCTACTTCCCTAGGACTTGTTGCAAGGCTAGGGTTTTCAGAAATCTTCACTCCCTGTTGTCGTTTGGGGACCAGTTTTTCAGGAGCAGGGGTTGAACCAGGAATCATCTGTATGGGTTGGATATTGAATTCAGGTCGTTCCTGGTGTGATGGTGCTTTGGTGGATGATGGAGATGATGGTACAGAAGGCGAACCAGGTGATGAAGTATCTTTTGGTGAGGTAGCCATGGAGAAGCAGAGCTTTTGAAATGGTTTCGTGAAAATCTGAGAGCTGTTGGGAAATGCTGAAGAAAACAAGAATGCCACGAAAATATAAATTTGAATGAAGAATGTAGAGGGGCGTGTGAAGCAACGGTCGAATCTGTTTTGGCCCAGTAATGAATGTGCTATTAACGTTTGAGCACATTCAAATAGAAGTAATTGCTATAAGTCTTCTAGCAGACAAATGCCCAGCTTGCCCCTCAGTTTTTCAAACTGATTTGCATCCAATGCCTTTGTGAAAATATCTGCTATTTGTTCCTCAGTGTCAACATGCTTCAGTGTGATCACTTTATCATCAACAAGATCTCTAATATAGTGATGTCTAATGTCAATGTGCTTGGTTCTGCTGTGTTGAACAGGATTTTTAGAAATATTAATAGCACTCAAGTTGTCACAGAACAATGTCATGACATCTTGTTCGACATTGTACTCCTTCAGCATCTGCTTCATCCAAACTAGTTGTGAACAGCTGCTTCCTGCTGCAATATACTCTGCTTCTGCAGTAGATAGGGACACACAGTTCTGCTTCTTGCTGAACCATGAAATAAGATTGTTGCCCAGATAGAAGCATCCACCAGAAGTGCTTTTTCTGTCATCTGCACTTCCAGCCCAATCAGCATCACAATACCCAACCAGCATTGAATCTGAACAATGACAGTACATAATCCCATAGTCACTGGTGCCATTTACATATTTCAGAATTCTCTTTACTTGATTCAAGTGACTTATCTTGGGATTGGCTTGATATCTTGCACAAACACCTACTGCATAGGTGATGTCAGGTCTGCTAGCTGTTAAATATAGTAAGCTCCCAATCATGCTTCTGTACAGACTTTGATCAACACTGGTGCCAGCTTCATCTTTTGTCAGCTTCAAGTGAGTAGGTGCAGGTGTTCTTTTATGGCTGGCATTTTCCATCCCAAACTTCTTGACAATGTTCTTTGCATACTTGCTTTGTGAGAGGAATATGGAGTCTTCCATCTGCTTTACTTGGAGTCCCATAAAATAAGTCAGCTCTCCAACAAGACTCATCTC
The DNA here is from genome assembly GCF_000004515.6 of Glycine max. Taxonomy (NCBI): domain Eukaryota; kingdom Viridiplantae; phylum Streptophyta; class Magnoliopsida; order Fabales; family Fabaceae; genus Glycine; species Glycine max. The sequence goes on from NC_038241.2 coordinate 10,420,478, forward strand.
AAATTCAGATTGCATCTGTTGGACAAAATGTCGAAGCATCTCATTCGACATCCCTCCAAACACAATGTCATCAACATATATCTGTGCTATCATCAAGTTTTCAGCATCTTGTTTGACAAAGAGAGTCTTGTCAATTCCTCCCTTCCTATACCCTTGCTGAGTAAGGAACTCTGTTAGCCTTTCATACCAAGCTCTTGGAGCTTGCTTCAATCCATAGAGAGCCTTCTTGAGCCTGTATACATGATCTGGATGAGTTGGATCTACAAATCCCTTTGGCTGCTCCACATAGACTTCTTCATTCAGGTATCCATTCAGAAACGCGCTCTTCACATCCATCTGGTACAGCATGAATTTGAGGATGCAAGCTACACCAAGTAACAATCTGATGGACTCAAGTCTAGCAACAGGGGCGAAAGTTTCATCAAAGTCTACACCTTCAATCTGAGTGTAGCCTTGAGCAACAAGTCTGGCCTTGTTTCTGGTTATAACACCTTCTTCATTGGTTTTGTTCTTGAAGATCCACTTGGTGCCAATCACATTAGTTCCCTCGGGCCTAGGAACTAGCTCCCAAACTTCATTCCTTTTGAATTGCCCCAATTCTTCTTGCATAGCATTGATCCAGAACTCATCATTCAGTGCCTCTTTCACATTCTTGGGCTCAATTTTGGAGACAAAGCATGAATTGGAGACAATCTCAATCTCCCTTGATCTTGTAGTGACCCCTCTGTTTGGATCTCCTATAATCAGCTCCTTGGGGTGCATCTGCTGGATTCTAATGAAGGGTTTCTTGTCAGGTTGGTTGATGTTTGGTTCATCTGTAGCAGAATCAGAGTTTTCTGCATTTTCTGCACTTTTAGCTGTATCTGCTACATTGTCTCCCGATGTTCTGACATCTTCTTCGACATCCTTCTTTCTTGCTGGAGTTAGATCATCAACAACCACATTGATGGATTCCATCACAGTTCTGGTTCTGGAATTGAATACTCTATATGCTCTGCTGTTTGTAGAGTATCCCAGGAATATTCCTGCATCACTCTTGGGATCCATCTTTCTCCTTTGCTCTCTATCTGCCAAAATGTAACAGGGACTTCCAAAGATGTGGAAGTGCTTGACAGTTGGCTTCCTCCCTTTCCAGATTTCATACAGTGTGGTTGGAGTCCCTCTTCTAAGTGTGACTCTGTTGTGGATGTAGCATGCTGTGTTCATGGCTTCAGCCCAGAGATTATAGGGAAGTTCTTTGGCATGAAGCATGACCCTAGCAGCTTCTTGCAAAGTCCTGTTTTTCCTTTCAACTATGCCATTTTGTTGTGGTGTAATGGCTGCAGAGAACTCATGAGTGATGCCTTCAGATGTGCAGAATTCAGTAAACCTGTTGTTTTCAAACTCTCTGCCATGGTCACTCCTGATTCTCTTGATGACACAGTCTTTTTCTCTTTGAAGTCTTAGACTCAACTCCTTGAATACTTCAAAGGTGTCTGATTTCTCTCTGATAAAGTTGACCCAGGTAAATCTAGAGAAATCATCCACAACAACATAGGCATACCTTTTTCCTCCAAGGCTTTCAACTTGCATAGGCCCCATCAAGTCCATGTGAAGTAGTTCCAGCACCCTGGAAGTGGTCTGATGTTGAAGCTTCTGGTGGGACATCTTGACTTGCTTTCCAATCTGACATTCACCACAGATTCTGCCTTCTTCTATTTTCAGATTGGGAATGCCTCTAACAGCACCTTTGTCAATGATTTTCTTCATGCCTCTTAAGTGCAGATGTCCAAATCTTTGATGCCATATTCTGACTTCATCTTCTTTGGAGGATAGACATGTGGAGGAGTAACTGGTTTCTTGAGGTGTCCATAGGTAACAGTTGTTCTTTGATCTGCTGCCCTTCATTAGAACTTCACTCTTCTCATTTGTCACCAAGCATTCTGACTTTGTGAAGTTTACACTGAATCCTTCATCACACAACTGACTGATGCTGATCAAGTTTGCAGTCAGTCCCTTCACCAGCAGTACTTTGTCCAGACTAGGAAGTCCATCATGGGCTAGCTTTCCCATTCCAGTGATCTTTCCTTTAGAGCCATCTCCAAATGTCACATAGCTAGTGGAGCAAGGTTCAATGTTCACCAGGAATTCTTCAACTCCTGTCATGTGTCTGGAACAGCCGCTATCTAGGTACCAATCTTCCTTAGCTGATGCTCTAAGTGAAGTATGAACAACAAGACTAACAGTCTTGTGTTTTGGAACCCACACCATCTTCCTTCCACTGCTGCTACTTTGAGTTCCATGATGTGGATGGCCATGTAAATGATAGCAAAAGGGCTTTATGTGACCATACTTGCCACAGTAGTGACACCTCCACTTCTTTCTTTTGCTCCTTTTCTGCTGCGTTCCATGATGTCGAGACCGATGTTGTGACATCGTGGCTCCAGTGCTGTTTTTGGCAGGAACAAATCCTGTCATGGTTATTCTGCCAGCAGATTTATGATTAAACCCAAGTCCTCTCTGGTTTCCAACATTCTTCCCAAGCTGTAGCACTTCATCAAGCATATCTGAGCCTTTATTCAGCATCTTTATTGATTTTGTCATGTTTTCCAGTTTAGAGTTCAGAAAACCAACTTCTCCTTTAAGCTCAGAGATTTCCTCTTCATGTGCCTCCTTCTCAGCCTCCAGATTTGCAATGACCTTCTTTAGTTGTGCTTCTTGCTGAAGAATCTTCTCACTTTTGATGCATAGTTCTCTATAGGATATAGCAAGCTCATCAAAAGTGATTTCACTATCTGTATCACTTGAATCTTCAGCAGATTCAAATCTCCCAGTGAGTGCATTCACATCTCTGTCAGAATCACTCTCTGTATTATCAGACCGACATACAGAAAGTCCTTTCCTCTGCTTCTTGAGATGAGTGGGACATTCAGCTTTGATGTGTCCATAGCCTTCACACCCATGGCATTGAACTCCTTTGTTGTGACTGGGCTTTTCCTCTGACCTTTTCTGGTATTCACTACCTTTCCTGATGTCGAAAGGGATGTTCCGGACATGTGGTTTCTGCCTCCTGTCCATTCTGTTCAGCACTTTGTTGAACTGTTTTCCAAGAAACACAACTGCGTTAGTCAGTCCTTCATCAGTATCCAGGTCATACTCATCTTCTTCTCCTTCATCATTGGACACGAACGCCAGATTCTTGCTCTTCTTTTCAGTCCCATCCGAGAGTCCTAGCTCAAAGGTTTGAAGGGAACCAATGAGTTCATCTACTCTCATGTTGCAAATGTCTTGGGCCTCCTCTATTGCAGTGACTTTCATGTCAAATCTCTTAGGCAAAGATCTGAGGATCTTTCTCACCAGCTTTTCGTCTGTCATCCTTTCTCCCAAGGCAGTGCAAGCATTGGCAATTTCAAGAATGTTCATGTGGAAGTCATGAATACATTCTTCCTCCTTCATCTTCAGATTTTCGAATTTTGTAGCCAATAGTTGCAATCTGGACATCTTCACTTTGGAGGTTCCTTCATGAGTGGTTTTCAGGATCTCCCATGCATCCTTGGCCACTGTGCATGTGTTGATCAGTCTGAAGATATTCTTGTCAACTCCATTGAATAGAGCATTCAAGGCTTTGGAGTTTCCAAGTGCCAATTCGTCTTCTTCTTTTGTCCAGTCTTCTTCTGGCTTCAATCCATCAGTGGGCTTTCCTTTAGTGTCCAGCATCTTGGGATGTTCCCAGCCTTTGATGACAGCTTTCCAGGTTCTGCTATCCAGTGATTTGAGGAAGGCCACCATCCTTGCTTTCCAGTATTCATAGTTGGTTCCATCCAGAATTGGTGGTCTGTTCACTGGTCCTCCTTCTTTCTCCATGTTCATCAGAATTTATCTCCCTAGATCTCACTCAGTGATTTCGAGTGCCTGCTCTGATACCAATTGAAATTCTGATACAGAGGTCAGATGTCGTACCAGATGTCACGACATCACGCTTCAGAACATGGAGATTATATTTGACTGTATGAACAGATTAAACAAGTAAATAACACAAGAGAATTGTTAACCCAGTTCGGTGCAACCTCACCTACATCTGGGGGCTACCAAGCCAGGGAGGAAATCCACTAAAATAGTGTTAGTTCGAAGATCTAACAGCCACTGTTTACAACCTTCTCACCTAACCACTACCCGTGCAACCTCTACCTAAGAGCCACTCTTAGATATGAGAACCCCTCTCACTCCCTCTCAATCACTCTCCCGTGTTTACAATTAAATCGAATACACACCAGAGATTACTCTCTGAACAAAAGAGATCAACTCCACACATTATAGAGATCAACTCTACACACTCAGGTCCAACACTTGATGTTAGGGTAACATCAAGGTGGCTCACAAAACACTCAAGTCCCAAAACTCACAAAATAACTCTTCAATCCCGGACTTGGTAGAAAACTCGTGCAGCCTTCATGTTTATATAGCTGTGTGCGTATCTGGGCTGCAACAACTTGTGCTGGATGAGATCTATCATTCTCCTGAAAAATCTGCACTTAAAGATCTAAAAGATACAGTTTGATCTTTTAGTTTTTATCTTTAATCTTTAATCCCTGAACGAACTCTTCTAGTTTGTAATTCGAACTTTAATTATCTTTTAATTCGTTCCTAAAGATAGATCATCTAATCTGTTGCTAACTGCACAATAATCTGTTAAAGATATAACAGATTTATGTGTCCAGTATTTTCGGGCAAGATGTCCAGGACATCGTATCCGACATCGTGGATCCTGCAGCTTCACTTCTTTTATCTTGCCTTGTGCATTGTGCAGCAACTCCAGTATTTTCGGGCAGGATGTCCTGGACATTGTATCCGACATCGTGGATCCTGCAGCTTCAATTCTTCATTTGACATTTTATCTTGCCTTGTGCATTGTGCAGCCCGATCTTATTCCTTTACATAACGTTGGACATCATGTGCAGCAACTCCAGCTTTCCTTCATTGTCTAAGTGCTTATGTTTTAACAAAATCTTAGCCAATCTTTTAAAACTCAGTAGAGCTAAGCACTAACACAATCTATCTCTTTCAAGAGAGATTTATTCTTCTTCTCTTCATCTTATTTCTAAAAAGGGATTAAGAGACCAAGGGTCTCTTGTTGTAAAGAAATCTGAACAAAAAGGAAGGGTTGTCCTTGTGTGGTTCAGATCTTGTAAAGGGCATTTGCAAGATAGTGGAACTCTCAAGCGAGTTGCTTGGGGACTGGACGTAGGCACAAGGGTGTGGCCGAACCAGTATAAATCTGAGTTTGCAATCTCTCTTCCCTTAAACTCTTTTATTGATTATTGCTTATTGCTTCTATTCAGTAAGATTAATTTGCATTATTATTTAGGGATTCATTTTGAAAGGAATCTTAGAATTTGGGTTAAAATCAAAATAGAATTTTTAATTAGGAAAAGTTTGTGATATCTTAATTCAACCTCCCCCCCCCCCCCCCCCCCCCTTCTTAAGATATCTGAGGCCACTTGTCTAACATTATCAGCTAAGCGCATGCTCCTCTATACTTAAGATACATCAGCTTAGCTAAGCCAGCCATAGCCTGGCTTAGCGAGAGTTACAGCTTTTCGGATCTGCAAACCTCGCTAAGCGGTCTTATCCGCGCGCTAAGCCAAGCCTATGTTAAAAAAATGATTTTGAATTTGAAACGTCGGCTAAGCGTGCAGGTCCGCTAAGCGAGCCTAGTTGAGAAACCAAACGTCTCTCTCGCTCACTTAGCGCAGCGTTTCGCTAAGCGAAAGTGTCGAAAACTGCTTAAGTGAGTGTAACAGCAGTTACACTCACACTTGCCAGATTTTGAAAACTCTTTCTCTGCACTCTCTCTCTCCTTTGCACATTTTGCATCTGTGCTTTCTCTTTGCGTTATCTACTTCCAATTCCAAAGCATTAACAATCCAAGTAAGTTCCTTGATTCTTTTTCTCTTTTTCTTGTCTAAACTTTAGGGTAGAAGACTTCAACTGTAGTTTTTGACTTTTAGGGTTTTTATGTTTTGTCAAAATTAATTTAAGATTAGGACTATATACGCTTGTATATTGTATTGAGTATGATGCATACATTGCATGTCTGATATGCCTTATAAAGGCTTGAAAAGTGCAAGAAAACGAATTGCATTTTCTGCATTTTCTGGAAAATGGGATGAACTCGCTAAGCGAGCATGCTGCGCTAAGCGAGTTCATCAATACTCATTGTGTATATAGGCATTCTCTGAAGAACTAGCTAAGCGCGCTTACCGCGCTAAGCGAGTTCATCCTTTGAGGATGAACACTCATCCTCTTGCTGAACTACCTGTGGCTAAGTGAGGTTGAATCGCTAAGCCCAGGTAACTTAGACAATTTTTTTTTGTTTTTGTTGATTGATAGCCGCGCGCTAAGTCGAGCTTTCCTGGGCCAAGCACAATTTGTTGCGGCATCCGCTGAGCTAAGCAAGCTTCTCTCACTAAGCTCCCAACACTTAGTGAAATTTTTTAAAGAGTTGGTGCCGCTAAGCACAGCCTTTAAGGAGCTTAGCGCATATCCTTGTGGCAGATGTTCAGCTTAGCAGGCACTGTCCAGCTAAGCCAATTCTGCAGAAGCTTCTGCAAATTCCGCTAAACAGCTCCTCATGTCGCTAAGCGGTAGTGTTTTTTTTTTTTGCAAAGGCCAGCTAAGCGGACCATGTCTCGTTAAGCGACCAGTGTCTTTTTCAGTTTTGATTTTTAATAAATTGAGTCCTGATAACCTGTTTGGTTTCTTTATTTGCAGATGGCTTCTAGGAAACGTAAAAGTATTGGTTCAAGACCCACAGAACAGTATGACACAAGGAGATTCTCTTCCTTAAATGCTTGGACCAGATACACAGATAATGTTCTAGAGAGAAACATTTTACCAGAGAGGAAAGTAGAGATATATCATTCTGAGCTAGATGATTTTAAAGCTGAATTGGAGAGGCGTAATTTCCATAAACGCCTCACCAATTTAGTCGATGGGAGCATAGACCTAGCTTTGGTGAAAGAATTCTATGCAAATTAATACAGTTCTGAGGATCATCCACCAAAGCAGTCCAGAGTCAGAGGTTATTTGGTGAAGATTGATGCTGGCAGTCTCAATACATTCTTAGAGACACCTGTGGTATTAGGTGAAGGGGAGACCTTACCTACTTACTCCAGATACTGCAGGTTGCCTACAGACTACAGAGAGATAGAGGCTGCCTTATGCATACCTAGTCGAGGGTTCATCTTGAACTTAGAGGGCCATCCTAGGAAGATTCTCAGGAACGATCTGACTACACTAGCTCAGGTGTGGAGTGTCCTCTTATACTCCAACTTGGCCCCCACATCACACACTTCTGACTTGACAATGGATAGAGCTAGGCTAATCTTTGGCCTAGTCTCTCGCTTGGATATGAACATAAGGGCACTGATCTCTGGCCAGATGACCTCTATAGCCCAGTCTAATACTTCTAGACTTGGGATCCCTGCTCTAATCACCGCATTATGTAGAGCTAGAGGGGTTGTCTCTGATAGCCTCACTTTTGAGCGCCTGAGCCCGATCATTAACTTGGTCTACATCAGAAAGAATTGTTGGAACCCCGAGGATCTAATAGTTTCTATCCGAGGGGCTAGGAGGGCGAGGGCAAGGCCAACTGAGCTTCCTTCTACTTCTGCAACTCCTACTCCAGCATCCACTTCATCAGCCCCTTCTGTCCTAGTTCAGATAGATTCTCATCGCTTTGAAGCCATACTTCAGAGCATTCATCAGGGACAGATCATTTTACTACAAAGTTTACAGATGATGGCACCTCCAGACTCTATTCCTTCAGTCGAGCAGTTTAATGAGATGGTAGCCTGGCCTGGGACCCAACCTTCTCTTCATAGGGAAGATGAAGGTCCCATAGCCCAGTTACCTCAGCATATGGAGGATGAGTCATCTGAGGCCACCATCCCAGAGCCATTTGTTATAAGAGAAGAGGTAGAGGAGACACAGGTGAGACAGGTAGCTGCTGCCACACCGGAGCGATCCCTTGAGGCTACTTCAGAGCCTTCTGCACAAGGGGAGGATATACCCTCACCTCAGCACGCAACAGACCCCTCCACTCCTCTTCTAGAGATGCCAGAGGACCCGACTACATCAGTCCTGGCTATGGACACTTCTCCTCCAGCTACTCCAGTATTACATCTGACAGATGAGGAGGATGTTCAGACTCAGGACCCCCAGGACCAGTCACAGGAATCTTGATTCCAGATAACACTTTTTTCTTTTTGGTTTATTATTATTTTAATTATGGTTTTAATATAGCATTTCTTTTATATTTATATATACTGCTAGTTTTGTTTATGGGTAGTTTATTTGCTCATCCTGAAAAATTTTGAACAATTTAACTTAGTTTTTGATGACATGGCAGTGAAACACTCTTATCTTTTTGTGAAAAATGGGTGTATGTCTTTATTTTGAATTGAGTGCATGATTTTTATGGAATTTGTACTTCTTTTCATGAGTTTTAGCAAGTGTGTATGTTAGACAAAGAAAGAACAAGAATGTGAACTTGCATTTAGAATTGTTAGTCAGTAGACAGATTGATTGAGAAAGAAAAGCTTGAACCAAAACCGGTGAGAGTGTGAACTTAAACTGTGAGTAAACGACTAGCTGTGAGTAATAATCTTTGCATGAATCTCTGAATTTTAGAATGAAATGTATAAATGAGAACATGATGAAGGCCATGATTGTACATACACAAGCCTTTTGACCAAAAAGCTTACCTTGAATGATAATTATATCATTTGCACCCTTTTGAGCTGAGTGACTTTGTCATAAATTAAACCCTGAACCTAAATGATTCTCTCCAGATACCTTGTTCAAATTCTAGGAAAGCATATAGTTCAAGGCAAATTTACCTCAAATTTGGGGGAGTGGAACTAATTAGGATGCAAAGAAAGAGATAAAGCATCAACACACACAACACACAAGTTGTCTGTTAAAAAAAGGGGGGGAGTGTGCTGATGTAACAAGGTCAAAAGCAAATGAAAGTGAAAAGCTAGTGAGCAAGCCAATTGTATTAAAAAGACCATTCGGATAAGTCTAGGATTTATGCTCTCTTAGAATCTAAACCTTTGAATCTTAGAAAAACCAATGAATTTTTGTAGCCAAGCCTCACTACAAGCCTGAGAAAGTCCTTCTGATTCTGTTTATACATTTATGACTTTATGGCATGAGATGAAATTTAAAGATTGGACCACTTGCTAGTTGTTATTAATGTATAGATTAAACACTTGTGCTTGAGTGAAACAGTAGCCGTGAGACTGTGGTTTAAGCTACTTTCCTTGATATCTGTCTTATGCCTAACTCCATCTAATTGTTCAGGTTACATTTTATTCTTCTCTTTGGATAACTGCATACCTTGTGAAAGACAAGTGATGAGGGCATTTTACTTCATTCTCTTATCATGCAATCAGTAACTTTTGTTGCATACACCTTTGTACATAGTCATTGCATGTTGTTGTCACTTGAGGACAAGTGAAATGTTCTCTTTTTGCTTGAGGACAAGCAAAACTGTAAATTTGGGGGAATTGTTAGTCAGTGAATACAACTAACTTTTGTGTATAAAACTTGTGTAAATTGTATCAAACTCTTCCAATTTATGGTTATTTTCTAGTGTTATAAGTATTTTTTGTTAAGTATAGGTAATAAATACTTAGTACTTCCATTTTGTGTGTTTAATAATCATTTTCTCTCAATTTTAGGTTAATTAGTCAAGCTTTGAAAAGTGTTGTTTTTCACCTTCTCACTAAGCCAATCTGCTGGCTTAGCGAGCGTCCGCTAAGCGCAACACTCATGGGCTAAGCATGAGGAAGACTCTGGAAGAAGATCAGCTGTACAAGTTTGCTAAGCGCACCGCTTCATCTCACTAAGTGCACCACTTCAGTTCATCCGCTAAGCAAGAAAGGCACGCGCTAAGCCGAAATTCACTAATGTGCGCTAAGCGGTCCATAAGTGCGCTAAGCGCATAAGCATGAACAAGGCCACCTATTTAAGCCAGAAATCATATTTTAGAGATGGAGTTTGGACTGGGGTTCAGAGCTTTGCATGTCTAGGGTTTCTAGAGAGAGAAAGGTCCAAGTTCCAGAGAGTTTTGAGAGATTTTGCTGTCTAAAGATCTGTAGAGACCAGAGCTTGAAGCAGGAGCCGGTTTGAGAGCTTGAGATGAGGTTGTGAGTGATTATGAGATCCTAGAGGTGAAGGAGACATCCTCACCACTTGTATTTTTGCAATATTTCATCTTGTTCTTCTCTTTGTTGTAAAGAAGGCTTCCTAGTATGGAAAGCTAAATCCTCTATTAGATCTTCCCTGTAGGTACCTGATGTAAATATAGTTTTATCTATTTAATGATGTTTTGTGTGTTCTCTGTGCTATTTTCTTTTCACTCCAGTATGCCTTTACCTTGATCACGTAGATGCATGCTTTGTTAGGGTCATTCAACAGTGGAAACTGGTCTGACTCTAAAGTCCTTGATAGTACAAGGCTAAGTTGTCGCACTATCACGAGGAATCGGGGTGCGATAAGTTAGCTGTGTATTTGTGTCTTAATGCAGTCCCAGTTGAGTTTAGTCTTACAAGAGCAATCTGCAGACGATGCTTGATCAGGATTAGGCTAAACTATCATGAGGAATCGGGGTTTAGTATCTCAGGAGACACCATAAGAACACATGAGCATTGTTAGATAGAGAATATCTTTTCAGCATCAGGCACCTACTAGGAAGACCAACGTGTTTCTACCTTTTTTTACACATCATTTCTCTCGCGTGATTTTCTTTCTTTTTGCACAGATAGTTTATACACCTATTCATATTCATACTTATCTTTACACACCAGACACTTATTTGCTGAAATAGCTTACCAAATAACACAAGTTCCCCGAGAGTTTGATACTCGATTCTTACCGTTTTATACTACTTGTGCGATCTGGTGCACTTGTCGGAAGCCGAACAGCCAGCACCCAGTGGTGTCATGGCCTGTACCACCCTCCGTGGTGGTGCCACGCATCATGTCATCAAGGTCTAGCTACCTAGGGTTTTCCAACCCTTTCACTAATTTGCGAGTTAGGCCAAGTCGCTCTGACCCGGTTCCAACCCTAGCCCAACAAAAAAACGTAAAAAAAAAACTTGAAACCGACAGGAATGGTGGACCTGGTCTGAAACAAAATAAAAACCACTATTTACAATCATTTTTTTACATTTGCACCCTCTCCCGTTTTGGGCCTAGCCATTTTTGTTAAGTCTGAGACAAAATAAAAACTATTATTTAAATACCACTTTTTTACACATGCATCTTCTCTCATTTTGGGTCTAGCCAATTTTTGGTAAATATGAGACAAAATAAAAACCACTATTTACATACCACTTTTTTACACATGCACCTTCTCTCATTTTGGGCCTAGTCCATTTTTGTTAAGTTTGACACCAAATAAAAACCACTATTTAGATACAACTTTTTTACACATGCACCTTCTCTCGTTTTGGGCATAACCCGATTTTGTTTAGTCTGACACCAAATAGAGAAACCACCTTTTTCACACATGCACCCTATATTATTTTGGGCCTAGCTCATTTTTGTTAACTTTGACAAAATAAAAAAATACTATTTACACCCATTTTTCAACACATGCACCAACTTTCCTTTTGGGCCTAACCCGTTTTTGTTAGGTCTGAAATAAAATAAATACTGCAAGTCACACCCTCATTTACATATATGCCATCTCTCCTTTTGGGCCTACCCTGTTTTTGTTAAGTATGAAATAAAATAAAGACTTCTTTCTTTCTTTCTTTTTTACACATGCACTCTCTTTCATTTTGGGCCTAGCCCATTTTTATGAAGTCTAAACTAAAATAAATACTTCTAGCTACACCCCCTCTCTCCATGTATGCACCCCTTTCACCTAGGCTGATGATCAGACCCGCCATGTCAATGTTGACTAAGTTAAAGTCAACCCTTTAACTTTGACTCTAAAAATATAAATAAATAATGATAATAAATAGGTAAATTAGTGGACAGCCCCCTTTACTTTATTTTTTTTTTTTTATCCTTCAATTTGATTTTTTTTATTTATTATCATCGTCTAATTAGTTAGTTTAATTAACGATGTATTGTAAATATTTTGCTACTTATTTATTTTATTTTTCTCCACATTTTAATCCTAAACCCTTAATTACTAAGTGTGTTCTCCACTTCTATTTTATCCCTTTCTATTCCCATTCAATTTATTTGTGCACGTCTCGACCATTTAATTAATTACATAGAACTATGTCAATTATTTATTTATTTTTGCAATTCCGCATTAGTACTCTTTAGTACGCACTTACGTTCCGTGCACTCCATGCTGGATCTCTAACTTGCTTGGTGGTGTTTCATTAATGTGTAAGTTTTGTGAATGTCATGTTAGGTCTCTGACTTGCTTGACTTCATAAAGTTTATGCAAAACAAAAATCTTTTCTAAAAAGGTAAAAATACTAAAATAAATTATCACTCAATTCTCCTTTTTCATGTTCCATGCACTCCATGTTTGGTCTTCGACTTGCTTAGTGGTGTTTCAATAATGTGTGAGTAGATTTTGTGAATGTCATTTTAGGTCTCCGACTTGCTTGACTTCACAAAGTATACCACAAAACTAAAATCTTTTCTAAAAAGGTAAAAATGCTCAAATAAATTATCACTCAATTCTCCTTTTTTTTCTCCACAAAAATACACATTACTCGAGATTGCTTCAAGGTCTAATGCCTTATGTGATTCTCTCTACTTTTTTTAGATTCAACGCCGTTTCAAGGTCCAACACCTTAACGACTCTTTCTCACGCAATTAAAAAAAAATCTTTCAAAAAAGATAAATTCAACTCAACACACAAGTTGATTTCTACCCAAAGAACTACATAAGTCTAATTTCCTCAATGCACCTGGGGATACATAGGAGCGAGGGCAAACCCCTTATCGACCTAAAAAACAAAAAAAAAATTCCTCTTTTTCTAAAAATAAAAATTTTCTTTCTTTTACTAAATAAACAAAAATATAACATAATTCATGCTCTCACAGGAAGATAAATATTTAAAGTTTACTTTATTTTTATGACACTTGATTAAAGGTTGTCGTCTTCATGATGGGCGTATGGGGTGCTAACACCTTCCCCATGCGTAAACAACTCCTGAACCCTTTTTCTCAAATTGTAGACAATTCCTTATCTTTTTTGTTTTTTCGACCATTTCCTTAAATAAACGTTGGTAGTGACTCCCCAGTTTTTCTTTTTTTGGAAAAAACTCTCTTTAGATATTTTTTATCATCGTCTCATCGTGGCCCACATTGTGACAGATGGCGACTCCACTGGGGATTGGTTAGAGAGTTAAGTCATTTAATTGAGTGTGCAATTTTATCATGACCTTTCCTTTATTTATTTTCCCTTTTTTTATCTTTTCATTGTGCTCTCATTCGTTATTGTTTCATTCCACTATCGTTCTTTTCATGGTTGTGCTTCGATCTCGTTTCTTTTATTCTTTGTTTCACTCACACTTGTATATATCCTTTGCTACATTGTTACTTCTTTGTGTGTATCTTTGTATCTATTTAATACTTTCATAGTTAGAAATGAATTGTTTCATTGAATCCTAGGGTAGACAACATGTGCTATATTTGTTGCATCTGCCTGGGAATTTTCTAATTGTTTTGTAGGTGGGGTTGGGTAGTTCTCAAGTTGCTCTGTTCATACACGACACCTACATTTTTTGCACAAACATTTAGATATAGGGCCCTATACCCGGATCTGTGTGAGCCATAGGGAATGGAGGTCAATATGTGGTCATGTTGGGTCTCTGACTCACTTGATAATAGTGAAGCCTCATCTAGAGTTTTCCTCTTTCTGTGATGCATTGCCGCTGGTAGTCCTTATCATCACAGTGTTTTTAATTAAGAGGATGATATCTCTAGAGGTCGGTAAGGTTACATGAAACTACCCTTGGAAATTGTCACTGGATAATGGACTTTTAGACCCTTTCCGCTAGGTTTTTAAATTAGGTAGACGGAGCAAACTCACCCCACCTTGTTTTCTTAATCACATCGATGATCACCCCCCTTATCATATCATGCATCTCTTCATGGCATCATGATGGACATATCATTTCCACATTCATCATTTATCATATTCATGCATCGCATACACATAAGTCATTGCATATTCATTTAGCATGTTTATTGTTCCGGAAATTACATACATGTTGTCACCGTCATTCGCATGCCATGTTCACTTATGCATGATCATGGCATATATATGCTCATGCCTTGCATTCTCCTTTGTATAACCAAAATCACAATGAAACATGAAAGCTTACATTGTGTTCTTGGTTACGTGTGTTGGGTATCATGGTGATATCCATAAACAAACCATGTTAGTGTTACACACTCCTTTTTATTGACAATGATTGAAAATCACGTGAACATGGTATTCAACACATTTGATAACAAGAAAGAGTGATCTTTTGGGTGTCTCGTGTTGATCTCATAAATACATCTGCCATGCATCACATAAGTATATCCTACTCATTCATCATATCTCCTCTAGGATAGGTTGTCGAAGTATTCACGATAAAAATTTCTATCTTTAGGAATATAGGGTCGAACCAAGCATAGTCTTTTAAGAAAAGGTTTTACTAAGTCAAAGTCAAAAGTCTAGAACTAGCCAACTTGCGAAAGTTGGGGCAGCGGATGAACTGTTGATGTTCCCGTGTGTTTATTTATAGTTGTACTTAGACTTGGACATGATATAATGAACAATGTTGTTTTAATGAAAATTAGAGTTGATTCAACCCTATGTTCTATTGAGCATTCTGTGTAAAATTCACAATACTTTAGCAAATTATCATTTACATGCATTCATGCTTATTTGTTATGTCGCATTGTTACGCATTAATCATTATATTTTTTCCTTGAAATTAGAAAAGTAATCATTGTGATAAGTAAGAAAGATTGTGCTTTATGAAACCACCAGACATGTTCCAGGACTAAGATAATGAGTGACATAGAACAAGTATAGGAGTAGATGAAGGCCGACATGGAGGCCATGAAGAGGCAAATGACAACAATGATGGAAGCAATGATGAGCATGAGGAAGATGATGTAGGTCAACGTCACTATAGTTTCTACTGCTTGTACTATTACTAAGAGGGACCCGACTCACACACCTGATTTCAATCAAGAGAACCATCCAGTCTTAGACATGGGAGGTCAAGGAGGAGCGACAACGGCTAATGCATATGAGCTTCATTGTGTCCAAGTCTAGAGCGGACCTTTTTTTCCACCATATGGTTTGCCTCTCAATTATACACTGCTCACTACTGTATATGTCCCTGGTGAGAAAATTGCTAGTTTTGCACCTGTTTTCATTGAGAATCAACAACCCCAACCCAATCACACTCATGCCCATGCCTCTCAACCCATGGAGGAAACACATGAAGCTCCCAAGACAACAATCTGAATGGTTTCGGGGTTTATCCGGGACATACCACTAAAGGGCAAGCATTTTTTGATGTCCCTGTGCTAAACGCTCTGGGGGCTCCTCAGTATCGACCACCATCACAACCCTTGCATTTTGTAACGGGAGGAGGGCCTCCTACTATAGTTGAGAAGGAAAAATTTGATCATATAGAGGAAAGGCTGAGGGCCATTGAAGGAGGGGGGAAACTATGGCTTTGTTGACATGTAAGAATTTGCTTGGTACCCGACGTGGTCATTCCTCCAAAGTTCAAGGTGCCAGACATTGATAAATACAAGGGAACCACCTGAAAAGCTACTATTGTATTTCTTCCAGGAAAGCCTGGCTAGGGCAGCTATTATCTGGTATACTAACTTAGAGCCCTCTCAAGTCCGCTCCTGGAAGGATCTAATGGATGCCTTCAATAGGTAGTATCAATAAAACTCTGACATAGCTCCAGATAGAATGTAGCTACAAAACATGTGCAAGAGAGATAATGAATCTTCAAAGAATACACTCAAAGGTGGAGAGACCTAGTAGCTCAAGTGGTACCCTCCATGGCAGAGAGAGATGATAACCATGGTAATGGACACATTGTCGGTTTTCTAGTACGAGAAGATAGTAGGTTACATGCCTTCGAGTTTTGCAGATCTAGTGTTAGTTGGTGAGAGAATTGAAGTAGGTCGGAGGAAAGGAAAATTTAATTATGTTGCTTTTATGAATCCTGGTAATAGGGGACCTGAGATGAGTGGTGAGAGAAAGAAGAAGGGAAAATCTCATGTTGTGGCTGTTGTTCCCACATGGCCAAACTTTTCACAAGCCCCTTATAATCCCATGTACCAATATCTTACCCAGCAATGTCACTACTCAGCCAATATCAATCCTGCCCACTACCCACCGCCCTACCAACCAAGAGCACCCAATCAACCACAAAGGTCACCCCTAAACCGACCACAAAATCCATCCATTGCACAACCAAGACCAAACACCACCCCTAATACCGACCAAAGCACCAACCAAGGAAGAAATTTCTTAGAAAAAAAGCCTGTAGAATTCACCCCAATACTGATATCATATGCTGACTTACTCCCATATTTGCTCAACAATACAATGCAATAAGCCCAGTAAAGATTCCTTAACCTCCATTCTCCTGAGGATACAACCCGAATGTGACATGTGCTTATCATGGTGGAGTCCCAGGACATTCCATTGAACAATGTATGGCCCTAAAACATAAGATGCAAAGTTTGATTGATCCAGGTTAGCTGAAATTTCAGGAGGACAATCGCCTGTGAATTCTGATGTTGCCAAGTGATACTATGCGTGATGCTTGGGGAAATTTGGAGGTTTATTGTTGGATGTTTCCAAGGACTCATTATGATTTTCATGTTTATGCCATTATTGTAAACAACAATCGCAACATTAACAATATAGATGAATTTGATCCCATCGTCACTCATTCTCTCACGATTATATCTTTGAATATTTATTCAACTTTCACTGGAATATGAATGTATGCCACTGGTTTATTTGCTCATTTGAACTGCACTCCAGAGTTGAACTCTAAGTCTACCCGATCAGAGATTGCACATTCTACACATTTGGTGAGGGTACCATAAGCGATGAGTAAAATTGAATAAGCATTTGATTGATTGTGTTTCAAATTAATAAATGCTAAATAGGGACATGCATGCGACCTCATCTTATCTTTCTTAAAATTTTTGTGAAGAGTGAGACTCATTTGGCTTAATCTATCAATTGAAATTTTTTTAAAATGTTTCTCGTCCTTGAAAATTCTCTTTCGAGAACTTGCGCAGTTTCTTTCATTTCTTCTTTTCTTTCACTTCTTCTTGCTACAAAAGCGTGACAGATGACAACAGTGGATACCTCCAAACCCTACCCCGAAGCAATGACAGACATCATGCATGAGCTTTAAGTGAACCTAAGGGAAAATAAAAAGTTTTCACTCGGTAGGTTGAAAACCCGAAAGGGCAGCCTAGGCAAAAGTTAAGGGATATATATATATATATATATGTGTGTGTGTGTGTGTGTGTGTGTGTGTGTGTGTGTGTGTGTGTGTGTGTGTGTGTGTGTGTGTGTGTGTGTGAGCTTGTGGAAGATGCCCGAAGGGAATTGTGATAGTGGGGTACATTTAACATCAGTTGCTCATGTAGAGTCCCCAGGGTTCCTTTCAAATCCAAGGGTAATCTTTGTTACCTAAATCCTTTTGGGATCAACCCATATCATCAAGCTTCAATGGGATCGATGGACCCATGGCATCCCTTTATCAGGAAAGTTTCACTTGGTCATATACCAAAGTGTAAAAATCCATTGTAATCCTTCAATGGTTCACACGGTCGGTCCCAAAGCCTTATATTTTCTTGTTGCGCAGAGTAATAGAAGTTTTTAAACAAAAAGAAAGGGATAAACCTTGGAATCAATATTTCAGTTGATTGGTTAAATGTCAAATGGCTCCACTTCCATCATCCAAAATTGCCAAGAGGTTGAATCAAACAAAACATACACTCTGAGGGAGTCTCCGAAGAGATCTGCAAAAGACAGGATGAGGCTTCACGAATCATCACATATTTTAGAACGAGACAGTCAATCTGTGTTTTTTTTTTATAAAAAAAAAAAGAACAACAAAGTATAAGAAGAAAGAAAGAATGTCATGAGCATTGCGCAATTTTCATGACTCAAAACCTTTTGTGTTGCATTGCTGGGTACAAAGCCTACATTTACTAGGAAGTTTACATGCCTTTTTTCATTCATCATAATGCTTTCCAAAACTCATATGCTTCATATCAGGCTTTAAGTGCATAGTCTTCTCTCTATAAGCCAGTTTCTGAATTCTAGTGTTTTTCCTTTTGAGTTTGGGATGAACGCACCTTTTAGAGAGTCAACATGTCACCTTCTTACAGGTTTGAGCCTCTATGTACCAGTACCTATTGGCATGTTTATAGAACTTAGCGTCCTTTGCTTTATGTTTCATAAGACTCAATGTTCTCTGTTTTTAGTTTCATATGACTCAAAGTCCTTTGTTTTAGTTTCATAGCACTCAATGTCCTCTGCTTTATATTTTATACGACTCAACGTCCTTTGTTTTATGTTTCATAGGACTCAACATCCTCTGTTTATTGTTTCATAGGACTCAACATCCTCAATTTTAGTTTCATAGGACTCAACATCCTTTGTTTTTATGTTTCATAGGACTCAACGTCCTTTGCTTTATATTTTATAGGACTCAATGTCCTCTATTTTTAGTTTCATAGGACTTAACGTCCTCTGCTTTATCTTTTATAGGACTCAACATCCTCTATTTTTAGTTTCATAGGACTCAACGTCATTTGTTTTTAGTTTATAGGACTCAATGTACTCTGCTTTATGTTTCATAGGACTCAACGTCCTATGTTGTATGTTTCATAGGACTTAAAGTCCTCTGTTTTATGTTTCATAGGACTCAAAGTCCTTTTTTGTGATCTTTCTGGAGACTCTTCTTTCTCATGTTGTGATCTTTCAAAGGATCACAAGAACAAACTTAGTGTCATTGTCTTTACTTATCTTTTATTTGCAATAAAAGACAAGTAAAGAAAGGCAACTATTAGACCATAATTTTGTTCGGACACGTTTTTTAAAAAATAAAATAAAATAATAATAGATAAAAATTAATAATAATAATAATAATAATTATAATAATAATAGTAATAATAATAATAATAATAACGAAAAAGGGAAAGGAAGAAGAAGAATAATAAAATGAAAAATAATAGTAGTAATAATAAAAAGGAAAAGAATCCAGAGGGACCTAATGAGTTCTTTTTGAGAGCCTATTAGGTAAAAAAGAATTGAAGGAGAAGGAACAACAGAAAAACGCATAAAAGGGGAGGTCTGGGCATTAATAATGACATAAAAGGCATGGATCCCAAGGAGGAAAAAGGAGCCAACAACGTTGCGCCATTTGGATCTGCAGCTAGAGATGGAGGAGGGGTCTCTCAGGTAACCCCTAATTCCTTCCCTCTCCTCTCTTTCTCCCTTCTCTCATTTGCTCTTCCTTTCCCTCTTCTTCTTTTCTTTTCTTTTTTTTTTCTTTTTTCCTTTTTGTGATTTGTTGTTGTTTTCTTTATGCTCATTATTTTGTTGTTATTTTCCATCATCATCATCATCTCCCTCATTCTGGTTGTGCTTGTACTATTGTTTTTTGTTAGTTTTGCAACCCATGGCGCTCCACCGCACCTTCCCACAACTGTCATCGCCAGGCTAGCCCTCACCACGGCAGTCTCCCGCTGCCAAGCCCTGCACCCAGTGGCGTTAGGGCCTGTACCACCCTCCATGGTGGTGCCACACGTTGTGTCGTCAAGGTGTTGCTGTTGCACCTATGGTTTTCCAACCTTTTTGCTGACTTGTGGGTTGGGTTGAGCCGCTCTGACCTAATTTCAACCCTAGCCTAATAAAAAAAAATTAAAACTACAAGAATGGCAAGCTTGTTTGAAACAAAATAAAAACCACTGTTTACACCACCTTTTTTTACACATGGAACTCTCTTGTTTTGGGCCTAGCCCAATTTTGTTAAGTCACAAAATAAAAACCATTATTTAAACACCCCTCTTTTACACATGCACCTTATCTCGTTTTAGGCCTAGCCCTTTTTACACATGCACCATCTTCCATTATAGGCCTTACCCTTTTGGGCCTAGCCCATTTTTGTTAAGTCTGAAATAAATAAATATTGCTAGTCAAGTTCCCTCAATTACACATACACCTCCTTTCCTTTGGGCCTAGCCCATTTTTGTTAATTTTGAAATAAAATAAAAAATTCTATTTACACCTTTTCTTTTTTATTTTATACATGCACCCTCTTTCATTTTGGGCCTAGCCCATTTTTCTTTGTCTGAAATAAAATAAATACTACTAACTACACCCCCTTTTTCCATGTATGCACCCCTTTCACCTAGGCTAATGATCAGGCCCGCCATGTCAGCACTTCGTCAGTGTTGACTTTGACTCTAATAAATAAATATTGATAATAAATAGGTAAATAAGTGGACAACCTTATTTAATTTATTTTTTTGTTTACTTTATCCTTCAATTTGATTGTTTTTTATTTATTATCATTGTCGAATTAGTTAGCTTAATTAATAATGTGTTGTAAATATTCTACTTCTTATTTATTTTATTTTTCTCCACATTTTAATCTCGCACCCTTAATTACTAAGTGTATTTCTTGCTTTTATTACATCTCTTTCTATTCTCATTCAATTTATTTGTGCACGTCTCGTCCATTTAATTAATTACATAGCACTATGTCAATTATCTATTTATTTTTGCAACTCCGCATTAGTATTCTTTAGTACGTGCTTACTTTTCGTGCACTCTATGTTGGGTCTTCAATTTGCTGGGTGGTGTTTCAATAATGTGTAAGTAAGTTTTGTGAATGCCATGTTGGATCTTCGACTTGTTTGACTTCATAAAGTTTATCACAAAATCAAAATATTTTCTAAAAAGATAAAAATACTCAAATAAATTATCACTCAATTCTCCTTTTTCATGTTTCGTGCACTTCATGTTAGGTCACCGACTTGCTTGGTGGTGTTAAAATAACGTGAGTAAATTTTGTGAATGCTATGTTGGGTCTCCAACTTGCTTCATCTCACAAAGTTTACCACAAAACTAAAATCTTTTCTAAAAAAGTAAAAATGCTCAAATAAATGATCATTCAATTCTCTTTTTTTCTCCACAAAAATTACACATTACTCTAGATCACTTCAAGGTCCAATGCCTTAAGCGATTCTCTCCGCTTTTTTTTATTCAACTTTGTTTCAAGGTCCAACACCTGAATAACTCTTTCTCACATAATTAAAATAAATCTTTCAAAAAAAGATAAATTCAACCCAACACACAAGTTGATTTCTACCCAAAGAACTACATAAGTCTTATTTCCTTATTGCACCTAGGGATACGTAGGAGCAAGGGCAAACCCCTTGTCGACATAAAAAACTAAAAGGAAAACATAAAATCCCTTTTTTTCAAAAATAAAAATTTTAAAAATATAACAAACATAACTAATGTTCTCAAGGGAAGACAAATATTTAAAAAGTCACTTTATTTTTATCACACTCGATTAAAGGTTGTCGTCTTCATGACGGACATGTGGGGATGCTAACACCTTCCCTGTGCGTAAAAAACTCCTGAATCTTTTTTCTCAAATCTTAGACCATTCCTTATCTTTTTTGTTTTCCCGACATTTTTCTTAAATAAACGTTGGTGGCGACTTCCCAATTTTCCTTTTTTGGAAAACACTCTCTAGATCTTTTTTATCGTCTTCCCATCATGGCCCACGTTGTGACAATCATTTATGGTTAAAAATTCCAAAAAACTTGGTTCATGCGACAAACCCAACTTGCATTCTTCCCAAATCAAACCCAAGAACAAGACAATAAACCTAAAACACTATATAGTACAAACCATCCAAATCAAACTTGCTTTCAACTTGAACCAACAAAAAAAGTAGAAACACGTCATTCATAACAAATCAAGGTCTAGACTTAGATCCAAGCCCAAACCCAAAAGGCAAAACAAGTCTAGAAACCCAAAAATCCCAAATTTTGTTGGTGATAGACTTGATTCAAATCTTGTAGGCAGCAACATCAGTCCAAATTTGGTGAAAATCGTCCAGGCCAAGATCTATTTTGTAGTCTTGCAAAACGTTGGCATATGCGCGACCAGAACCACCATCGGCTTTCATCCACGACTGCCATAAAGGCGGAAGAGAGGGAATTTGATTAGGGAGAACTAGCGCATGGAAGGGGGGAGTGTGAACTAGTACTGCTAGATGTCTACCCTAGAAAGCTCAAGTCTCATAGTTTACTTTTTTTTTTCTTTTCTTCTTAGTTTGTTAAAATAAAAATAAAAAGCTTAATTTAATTCTATTTTGAGGATTGTTAAAAACACTTTTTTAAACACATTCTTTCTAATTCGTTAAAATTTTTAAAAATTTGCAAAATCAAGAGAGAAAAACATGAAATATTTTATGTGACTTACAATTTTTTTTTAATAAATTTTAACCAATAAAAAAGAGTGTGTCTAAATGAATGTATGGAAGAGCATATTCATAATATTTCTATTATATTTGTAGTTTCTCAAGTATCATGATTACGTTTATTGAGTCTTTAAAATTTTCTTCCATTTACTCTAACATCCTAATTTTCTAGATTGGGAAGTTCAGAGGGAAAATAACTTGTGTTTGTTTTGATATGCAGTGTAGAAGCATTATCTTTAGTGAAATAATTTGTATAAGTGATAGGACCATCATAGGAGAGTCAAGTGACCTAGATTTTTAGTGTAGGGACTAGGAAAGAGTGTTTTAGATGTAGGAACCCTTGGTTAAACCATCAGTTAACTTTAGTCTAGAAAGTCAAAGTAAGGGAACCATAATTAGTGACAATTTTGTAAATAAAGACTTGTTAGGCTAAAATGAGATATTTAGATTAATTAATAAATTTTTAAGGTATTAATGTGTTTGGGCATAAAAACAATTAGTTTAATTAATAAGTGGTGAGAAGAATTCAATTTCACTCATTCTATTTAAGTTAATCAGGCTTAACTAAAATAGTCGTAAGTATGATCAATTTAGAAGTTAGAACTAAATTAAGGACTAAGTAGGGGGTTTAGAGTCATTAAAGGTGGTGTATTAAGAAAAAAAACCCTAGAATGACTAGTGTGGGCTCTCCTTTTAAAGCATGAGGGAACCTATAAAAGGAGAAGAGAGGCTCACCCTCCCTCTCCATTTTCATCATTTTCTAGAGAGAGGGAGAGAGCTTCTCCTTCTTCTTCTCTCTTTCTTTGTTGTGGTGTTGTGAGGTGAAGTGAAGGGCTTTAGATGAGTTTTCCAAACCTTTTCTCATGTTCTTCTTCATCCTTCTCTTTTCTACTCACTAAAACCCTCATCTCTCTCTCTCTCTCTCTCTCTCGCTTCATTTTGATGTTTATGCTCTAGGAGGTGCTCAAGGATTAACCCACCCCACACTCATTTCTTTGATTTTTTGTGTCAATAAGGGAGGAGTACTTGATCACTTAGAACCTATGTTTTGATTTTGAGAAGTTAATCTTCATGTATGTTGAACTTTTGTATGTGAATATGTGAAAATTCGAATTTTGTGCTATGACCGTATGAATGATATGTGTTGTATTTGTGAATTCTGGTTTCAAAAATGATTTTGTTTCCCCCAAAAACCTAGGAAAGACTATATGATATGTCTCATTTGGAGTTGTATAACATTTGAAAACAAAATTTTAAGTTAGGGCAAGTTATGTATGCATACTCCCCTATTTTCTAAATTTTTGAATTTGGGACTGGAATCTGTGGTTATGGACCACAAAATTGAACTCAATAGGTCCAAAAACCTAGGGTTAGACATAAAATACACCCCATTTGAGTTAGTATATCTTATGGAATCACAATTTCAAATTTTGCTCTTTTTTGATAAAATCCACTATGTTTTGCATGAACTGTACCTATGGGCTTGGTTTCTGTGGACTTTGACCATGGGAATGAGTTCCTTATGTTTGAAACATAGAGTTTGATATAAAGTTTGTGTAAAATGGATTTCTACAACTCTTGGAAATTAAAAAGCAGGTTTTTTGAATTTTATTAATAGGTGCAAGGCAATTCGGTATTAGGGTCAAATGGGAGTGGTTTTAGGAAATTTTGAGTACAAAACATAGTTCCCTACATTTGAAAACCTTGAGATCCATATATGGTTTTTCCTAAATGGATTTATACGTCAACGGAAAAAATTGATTTCAAAGTGGGCAATGATGTATAATTCCAAATGAGAATGAGTCATGAATGTGTATGAAATGCATGGAATAAATTATGTGAATGGTAGAATGTATTGTTTACTTTGATTGAGACTTTATAATGTGAAATTATGGGAATTTCTATGTTGTATGTTGTAAGACCAAGTGAACGTGACCTTTTAGCAAAGCATGTTGCATGATATGAATGTGATCTTATGAATAATGTTGATTATGAACTATTGTGCTTTGAGATTGGGTCTGGGGGTATTCGATCTTAGGCCAAAATTTACATGGAAGTCATGTGATGATTTATTAATTGGATATGTGGTGGTTTATGGTTTTTTGAAGTGGACTATTCCAGTTGAAGGGTAATATTAATAGTGACCTTAGAGAGGAAAGAGGATTAATTTCCTTCCTCTCTTGATATGTTTGTGTGTGTGTGCACGATGAAGAATGCTTGCGGTTGGAAGTTTCATGAGGATGGACACACATTACAAGGAAGGAACAAATGAATGAGGTAGAAAGATCGTGTTAGAGTTAGAGAGATAGTTGTTTTGGGAGTTAAGGGCATGACCCTATACTCAGTGGGAAACACTCTCAAACATCTATTCACATGTACCGATGCAACTATCATTCGAGGATTAATGTTTCTCATCATGAAGGATGAGTAAGGATTCATTAAAAGAGGATGGATGACGCACATAAGGTACACTAGGGAACGGTCCGAACGGTTCAAAGGAACCTGGGGGATGTTGAGTGGTGATAACCCGATTTAGGGCATTTTCAATTAGTTTGGGGGACTCGTGGGCCTCACTTGGCATTCTTGACTAGAGTGGAGCTGTATTCATGGTTGGTGAGAGCGCCATGTCATGTATTGACATGTGACGTCTCCTCCTAATCATCATGTATATGTTGTATAAGACCATGAAGGGTTGGGAGGCTTAGTGATAGTGTTGGACCCAAGACAAGAACTATGAGAGAGTAGAATTATGGAATAGGATGTTGTGAGTGATGATGCTAGAATACCATATGTGGTGGTTGTTTAGGTCATGTGTAGGACTTAATGTCCGTGTTTGTGGCTTCTAAAGAGATGGAGTACTTACTCCCTTGTTACCATTTTCAAGATCCAATGTTGACCACACCGTTGAATCCCCCGTTCTTCATTGATGCGAGACGTGGTGGGAGCATGACGATACGCTTAATGAGATTGCTTCTAGGGTTTCTTCCTTGTCATAGTGTGTCGGTGGATGCACCAAATTATAGGCCTCATATAGTTGATTTCTACACTTGGTGGACCCAACCCATGCCATCTTACTACCATTTTGCCATGCATGTGCCAGAGGTCGTCATTCCATCTGAGTCCTACTCATCCCCTATGGACGACACAATGTCCTCTGCCAGATATGATTCTTCATCCAAGGACATTGATGCTACTTCCTTTGCACCAATGTCTCCATGATCAGTCATACCTGAGCCTTGGGTATCACCCTGGGTAGACTTGGTGAATCTTGTGTTTGAGGATGAAGGTGAGGATGTGGAGGAGGATACATCTATCAAGGAGGATCTATTTATGGATGAGGAGGATCCCGTCACGAAGTTGGAGCTGATGGAGGAGGACTCTTCTGATGAGTCTTACTAGGAGACCTCTTTTCTTCTGACTATACTTTTTCATTTTGGCTACTACTAACTTGGGCTTAGGTATAGGTGATTGTCCTAAGACTAAGGTTTTTCCCTTTATGTGTATTTTGGGATGGGTAGACCTAGGCTCAGATCTTTCATATCTATTCAATCATTACTTATATTACTTTACTTGTCATTGAGGGGTTGTATATGTTATTTACTAGTTTCACTGAGACGCTTATGTTTTGTTGCTAATTATAGTACATGAAACTATTTTATCTATATTTGATGACCATGGAGGTTCACCTATTTACCACTACTTATTAATAGAGCATGTATGATTTATTTATGTCGCGAATGTTTTTATTTTACTCATCGACTTGTAGTTTTAACACAATAAGTGATTACTATGATTTATTACACACATTTTAACAAGAGAGTTGAGTTTTAAGAAATTGAAATAGAAAGTTTATATTTTGGGCAAAAATTCCTCTATCTCTCCTAATCTTTTAAATTAATAATAAAGAGAATTCAAAACTATCTTATCATTTGGGAAAGTAACGAGTTATTTTGGAAGTTTTTAGACATTATTTTTCATTTTAATTTTTATATATATTATCCCAAATCAACTTAATTTGAAATCGGCTTTTTTCTGGGGCATTTGAAATTTCAAGGATTTGTTTTTTGAAATTACAATAATTCCTTTAATATTAGCAAGATCACATTTAAAATTTAAAATTACAATGATTTCTTTAATACCGGCATGAAACAAAACTCTGTCGGCACACGTGTTTCTCTTCTTCATGCTTTTTTCATTCTCGCTATTTTGTTTTCTGTTTCTTCCTCTTAATCTATTTTTTTACAACGATTTTTTTGATTGTGTTTGTTATTTTTAATTGGCAAAATTGTAAATTTGATCCTCCATTTTGTCTCCAATTTCGATTTTGGTCTCCCTTTAAAATTATTGACGAATTTTGTCCTCCTATTTTATCCAATCACGCAATCTTGGTCCCCTAGTCCAAAATTGGACGTTGACTGTTACAAATGAATGTTGACTGCCATGTGTCACGTTCTTATTAAGAAGGAGGGGGTTGAATTAATTATTAATGTGTCTTGACTAATTAAAAAACTCATCCTTCTTAATATTACTAGATTCAATTAGGCTTTACTACTAAGTTATTAGAAAGTAAAGAACAAAAGCAATAACTTAGACAAAAATAAAGCGGAAATAAAAAGTACACAATGAAAATTAAAGAGTGTAGGGAAAAAGAAGACAAACACAAGATTTATACTAGTTCGACAACAACCCGTGCCTACATCCAGTCCCCAAGCAACCACCGGTTCTTGAGATTTCCAATAACCTTGTAAAATCCTTTACAAGCAAAGATCCACAAGGGATGTACCCTCCCTTGTTCTCTTTGAACAACCAAGTGGATGTACGCTCCACTTGAACTGATCCACAAGAGATGTACCCTCTCTTGTTCTCAGTATCACAATCCAAGTAGATGTACGCTCTACTTGTACCACAAAGGATGTACGCTCCAATGTGTTAAGACAAAGAATTCTTAGGCGATTAGTCCCTTGAATCTTTGTAAGGGAAAACAAAAGATATCTCAGGCGGTTAGTCCTTTGAAATCTTTTGTTTAAAGGGAAAGGGAAAAAGATATCTCAGGCGGTTAGTCCTTTGAAATCTTTTGTCAAGAGGGAGAAGGGAAGAAACAAAAGAATTCTCAGGCGGTTAGTCCTTTGAATCTTTTGACAAGAGAAAAGGAATGAAGAAAAAGAATAGCACAAGTTTTTGGTCAATGAACTTTTCTTGAAAGAGAAAGTATTAAACAAAAACTTTTAGAAAGATGAAGAGAAATGAATGAAAGAAATCTGTTATGCATAAAAGGAAATCAGTCTTAGTATCAGAAATTCGTGTCATGGTCACATATTTATAATCATTTGACAACTCAAGTTAAAGTTTGTGACTCTTGGCAATTTGTTTAAAATTAGTCACTTTAAGAGTTGTGACTTTTGTGAAAATTAGTCACTTAAAAAGTTGTAACTTTTGAAAAAATCTTCAGAAACAAGTCACTTTAAGAATTGTGACTCTTCATATTTAAATTTGATTACACATCAATAGATGTGACTCTTCATGTTTAAATTTGAAAATCAAAATGTTTAGAAACACTGGTAATCGATTACAAGTATTGTGTAATCGATTACACAAGTTTGAAATGATTTGAAAAAGTTTTATCACAAGTTGTGACTCTTGAAATTTGAAATCTAATGTTTTAAAACATTGGTAATCGATTACATGATTATGGTAATCGATTACAACTTTGTAAATTAGTTTTGAAAAGAATGCTGGCTACTGGTAATCGATTACCAAAGAGTAAAACTCTTTCGTAAAAGATTTTTCTTTTTGAAAAATTCTTGTGCTATTCAATGTTTTGAAAAACTCTTTTAATACTTATCTTGATTGAGTCTTCTCTTGATTCTTGAATCTTAAGTCTTTGATTTTTTTTACTGGAATCTTGAATCTTGATCTTGATTATTCTTGAATCTTGATCTTGATTCTTGAAATTTGTTCGACTCTTGATTCTTTGACACTTGCTTGACTCTTGATTCTTTTGGCATCATCAAAATAATCTTGGAAGACATTGCTTCCACAGTTAAATCCATGGAAGATGAAATGTATTGTTGTTGTCATTGGTCAATCAGAACATGATACGTGATAGTCATCATCCAATAAGAACGTGACACGTGACAGTCAACATTCATTTATAACAGTCAACATCCAATTCTGGACTGGGGGACCAAGATTGCATGAATGGATAAAACAGGAAGACAAAATCCATCAATAATTTTAAAAGGAACCAAAATCGAAATTAGAAATAAATTGGGGGACAAAAATAAATTTTACCTTTTTAATTTACATAAAGTGTGTCTAGAAGAAGCACCATTTCGTTCTCTGTAACGAATAAAGAAACAAATATTATGTGCGTCTAGGCATCACAAATTTTATCTTGATGTCTTTATATGTTAAGGATGCTTTTTTAACTCTGATTGTCGAGTATGATAAATTTTAACTTTAAGTTTACTAAAATGTTTGTGTATTATTTTATTACATTATTGAGTAGCCCTTTTTATATTGTGTTTTACATAATTTTTTTACGTGACAAATGGATTAGGTTAATCCTTTTTGCATTGTTATCACAATGATATTTCACAAATTTTAGTTACATCCAAATTAAAAGGGATGGGTGCTGCACATGTTTTGTCAAGAAAGAAAATTTTTACAATTTTTTAAAGGAATCGAAAAGTTATTCTATGAGAAAGAGTGTACGTTAAAAGAGAACTGCTACTTGGTACAAAGGAAATTTTGCACGAAACTTACGAATTACAAATGTTATCTTTTTTTCTTCCAAAAGAAACAACAATTAATTATTTATGTTTGACGGTAATCAATGGAAGTGAAATATAAAAGATCAACTAATTAAAAGAGTTCGTCACTTTTCGTAAGATTTTCGTGCACTTTAGCAATTTCAATGTTAAAATGATTTTCCCTCTAAAGATATTTAATTGGGAAGTCAAATATGACAACAAACTATATTATTTTTTTTGGAGCTAGTGACATGCTAATATATATCCAAATGATTTGTTGGTCATCTTTTATTCTTCGTCTCTTTGGTGAGTATATAATCTAAGTTTAATATTTTTTTTCAATATTTAATTTATTTCTCTCTTTTTTTATTTAATTTCTTTCTCTCTTTTTTTATTCAATTTCTATATAGTTTATTATTTTATTTCTGCTGCAATCTCAATAACTTTTTTTGTTGGTATGAAAAATGACTTTCATTGTATTGACTTTTTTCTACCGTTTTGATTATTTTCTACATATTTTGATCTTTCGTTTATTTTGAAGAATCAAAGTTTTAAAAGAAACCTCTACAATCCAAGTATAGGATACTTGATTACAACAAGTGTAATACCAAAATAAATCAAAAACTAACTAAGGAGACGGTGCCTTCAAAAGTGCAAAATTTGCCAACTCCAATTTTATCATGCCTAAAAATTACATTTGACAAATAGACTATACAAAGTTATTGATTTTGCTTATATATTATATAATATTAGCTTAAATTGAAATATGATCAGATTTTACTATTTTTTATATAATCAATCATTAATTGTCATATTATAAAAAATATTTTTGTCAAAATTAATAAGAAAGTGATATATAGCATGATATTTAATATATCAATATTATAACTTTTTACACAAATATTTTAAAATTTGACCTTATTTTATTTTAAACACTTTTGTAATTATTTTTTCCTTCAACTTTATAACTCTATACTACGTATCTTAACTAAAAGAATGGTCAATTAATATCAAAGTACCACTTATACCATTATAGTTTTTAAAAACTCTATATTTAAGTCAAAATGACAAAAATGCAAATGAAATAAATTGTTTTACTTCGTAAACAGAGTATGTGAGATGAAATGCTTAATATCTCAATGAGATTACTTTTTCTACCTCTCTGTTAAATTAATTTTATCAAAAATAAAAAAGATATATATGTGTGTACAAATATAAAAATTAATAAAATTGTTAATATAAATTTTTATATAACCAAAAAAAATTCTTCATGCATCACATGCATCACACGGGTACTATTTAATATATATATATATATATATATATATATATATATAAAGAAAATTTGGTTTTATGAAATAACATGACAATCTTGTATTTATTGCTTCCAAAATTATAATTAAATGACATTATTAATTTAATTATTCATTCAAATAAATATTATTCTATTATGTAAGCAAATTTTAATGTATTATATATTCATTCTATTCTATTAGGGTTTATTTAATTATTATTCTATTTCTATAAATAATTATCTTATCATAAATATCTAAAATATATAATTTATTGGTTAATTTAATTATTATCAAATTTATATTTACCTAAAATATTATATAATTGATTAATTGATTACCTCTATTATTATTAGTATTATTATTATTATTATTATTATTATTATTATTATTATTTCCATTTTTAAAGATATAAACTAATTATTACTATTAATTAAGTGTAACTTAATTATTATCAAACAAATTAGGTTATCCTACGTACTTTAATTGTAGATTATAATTCATTTTTTATTAATATTTAAAAATATTTATTATACTGCCCTACGTACCTAAAATCTCATATATATAATTTATCAGTGAAAAATATATAATTGACTGATTAATTTAATTATGAATTAATAATTATTATAATTGATTAATTCCTATATTAATAGATTGGTATATTTTAAATCTTAAAATGATTTTTTTATCATAATAAATAAAAAAATTATTTTCATCAGTTATTTTGTAACACATGTATAAATACAAAGATTTAAACCATGATGGGTTGATCAATAATAATAATTTAATCATTACATATTATTATGTAAAATTTGATATTATAACTTCTTCTTTGTCCTTTCATCGTTTCCATAAATTTAGATTTTAAACTAAAATCACATAATATTCTCTCTCATTTTTACATTTTGTTATTCCCTTCTTTCTCATCCTTACCAATTCTACATACGGTGACAATTCATACCCCTATGATTCATCATCTTTAGAACTTAAAAAAATCTTACATTATTTGAGTTTTAATTATAAATACTTGAGTGTACTTTGTTATTTTCAATTCCATTGTTATTTTTTTCTTTTGAAATACCTAATTGTTGAGGCCTTTTTTTCATTTCATTTAATTTCAATGAAGATATCAATTAATACAAACAAGAAATACAAATACATCGATCTTTTTATTCAGTCTCTAGAGTAAGTTTTTTTTTAATCTTTTTTAATTTTATTTGAATGTTTTTTTTACACAATTTGTTTAATATTTAGTATTGAAATTTTATTTGTTAATTTTATTTTACATTTTCTTTACTTTCAACCTATTATTATTTTCATTTTAAACAGTTAATAACTGACACTTTTTATTCTTTTATTTTATTCAATTTCAATTAATCAAATGCATTGACTTTTTTATTCTTTCTCTAGGTTTAGTTTATATTTTATTTTTTTCCTTTTAATTTATATATTTACTTTTTCTTTGATAGAAATATTTCTTTTTTTTTCTCCAAAAAAATTATCTTTCATTAACTTTCACTTGATTTGCTTTTTTTTCTAAGGTAATATTACATGATTTTGTCTTTTGTCTAAGTATCTATGTTTTTTTTTATCATTTGCATTGTTTCTTTGTGAAATAGTCAATATTAACATTTTTATTCGCCTGCATTGAAATATATCCTTGGTGTAAATATATTTTTTTATAGTTTCATCTTCTTTTTAATCTTCTTGCTCTAATGTAATATTTTTTATTTTTTATCATTAATTTATTTTTTATAGTTTATTTTATGCTTTTATATTTTCTTCTTCTAATTAACAGATTTTCAAAAGTCAAGTAATACTAACCCGCATTTATTTAAAAATACACAAAGTAATTGATACTATATTACAAAATTATAATACTATAAAATAATTCTAAATTATTAAATATAAATTTAATACACGTGTAACACATAAAAATAAAATACTAGTTAACTAATATTACAATGTGATCGTGAGATGACAAGAAAATAAATAGGTGTATAAACTTAAAAAATAGATAATATTTGAGCTATAATGACTCAAAAAATGGTATGATGCATTGAATTAATTGTCATGATGATTTTGTGGGTTAGTTATTGTTTTGCTTTTATGATAACAATTAACAAAATAAAAATGTCATTTCATTCCAAGTAAACTAATGATTGAAAACTAGACGAGATCGGTATGAAAGAGCCTGATTGTATAAGAAAAAAAATTTGAAAGAACCTTATTGAAGCCTGTTTTTTTTTAACTGAAAACTAATTGAGGCAATTAAAACCTGGAGAATTAAAATCAGATACTCAAATTAAAAAGCCTTAAAAATGTCATTGAAAAATATTTACAAGAAATATCATTAAAAAAAAAAGCTAAATAACTATTTTCATCCCCTGGGTGTATAAGGCCTGGATAAATTCATCCAGATAAAAATTCAAAATTTAATTTCTAAAAATGAAAAAAGTGTGATAAATTTATTTTAATTTCCGTCCATTATCATTAATGAAAGAGCCTACATGACACATTCAGGGACGAATTTGTCAGAACTATACACATCTAGAGATAAAAATAATTATTTATCCAAAATATAATATAATTTTTATTTTTTTCTTTTTAATCATTTTAAACATAATATTACAATAAATACTTTAAAAAATAGAAAAAACAAATATAAGTTAGAAAAAACTTACGATATTGATTAATAAATAAATATATCTGTTGCTTTGAAATTTTAATAATGACAATATTAAGTAATGATAAAATCAAGTTGGATCTCTTTTTTTTTTACAAAGATTAATTTGACAATATTAATTTGAATAAGATAATGTCACGATAGAAATTTCAGAGCAATAAATAAAATATATTTATTAATTAATATTATGTTTATTATCATATTTATTCTAATTTATGTTAACTTTTTTATTTTTTGAATGTTTAATATAATCTTATGTTATGTTTGTAATAATTAAAAAAAATATGAATATTAAATTATATTTTAAATAAATAATCATTTTTAAGCGTTAACAAATTCATGCACCGAAAAATGGAAATTTACTCGAAAAGAAAAGAAGAGGTTGATTGAAGTATTCAACCTGAACCGAACGACATCGTTTTGCAAGAAAGCACTAGAAGTGAATGCATACACTGACTAATCTTTGACCTCCCAAATTGGGCCATTTTCCTAACCCTAGCCACGCATCACCGCCATCATCGTCCACCTTCCGGAAAGAACCATCTCTAATCTATCTCACCTCTTTCCCCTTTCTCCAATTCACCATTCACACACTCTCTCTCTCTCCTTCTTTAATTTAAGATCTTTCGAACCTTTCTCTCTCCCACCGAAACCCTAACAACGACAATCGCGTGTTCTTCTACCCACCAGAAGATCAGTGGATCCTTCTAAGGCCAGATCGAGGTAAACCCTACTCGAATCAGTGGTTTTTTGTTTCTACTTTTGTTTCTATTTATTGGGGCAATGCAAATTTGGAGCTGGTGGTGACTTGCGCAACTTATACATATGGACACTTGAGTTTGTTGGGTATGCCCCCACTTGGTTAAGATCGAGAGTTAAAGTTAGGATCCTTTTCATTTGGGTATCGAGGTTTTTGTTTTTGCTTTTATTTTGCCCCTTTCTGGTTGACTAGTGGATTAGATTTGGATAGTGATGTCTGTGAACAATAATAACCCTTCTAAGGGCATTGGGGCCTCTTCCTCAACCTTTGGCAATGCTGGAATACCCTCCAATTCTATACCTTCAAACCCTGGTTTTTCACAGTCCCAAGGACAAGCCCAGATTCCTGTTGGTTTTCAAGGGCAGTTTCCACTGTCCCAGGCCCATGCTATTGTCCAAGCTCAGTCCAAGGCCCAGGCCCAGGC